>NC_044919.1:17727993-17777459 GCF_003576645.1 Ipomoea triloba | reverse complement strand
CTGTTGATGCACAAGAAGATGAAGCCGAGCCTGAAGAAGATCTTGAACTAGATGCTCAATTTCGAGAGGATATCAGGCTTGCCACAGCAATATCCTTGGGACAAAGTGTAGAACACACGAGAGGTCCAGGAGAGACCTCTGGGGTTGCTCGAGATGATGCTGACACTCCTACTCCAACTGCAGCAATCCCCTTGTCCCAAGTGAGTGAATCTGCTCTAGAAGACCAGGTAGCTTCGAGAGGTGAATCCGAGACCTCTGAAGCACATGAGGTGGCACCTAACTCTGTCTTACTACTGCCACCACCTGAGTCCACACCCTCGAATGCAACAGATGAAGCTCAGACAGTTCGAGAGGGTGAAATTTTGTTGCTCCAACTCCCAGGCTTTCCCATCGATATGGTTAATAGGGAAAGGTGGAGTGCACCAGTTGCTCCTGAGATAATAGATATTCCAGATTCACCAGAGCATACTGAAGTGCAAACAAGTGAGCAACAAGAGCAGAATGAGGAGAACCCTGCTGGTTCGAGAGTTGAGGTTCAAGAAGGTGGAAACCGGGAAGCACCTGCCGATGAATCAACTCCTCCAGTAGATGATCACGTTCCCAGCACTGGTTCGAGAGGTAGTGTTGAGGGGGAACCTCAATCAGATGGAAACCGGGAAGCATCTGATGCAGAGACTCCCACCTTGGCCAATCCTACCTTACCAGCAGCTGAAGCTGAGGCTCCAGGTTCGAGAGGTGAAGAGCAAGAAGTGATCCATCCCTCAGGTGGAAACCGGGAAGCACCTGATATGGAGCTACCTTCGAGCTCTGATCCCAGTGTCCCTGCTGAAACTCAGGAAATCAGTCGAGAGGTGGACTCGCAATTGCAAGTCATGGGTGGAAATCTGGAAGCACCCAAGTCCCCTCCAACGAAAGGTACATCTCGACCCTCAACTCCTACTTCTGACTATGATCAACAGGCCGAAGAAGTCTTCATTGGCGAAGTGCGTCAATTCATGGCTGATCAATCTCAGAAGATGGCTCAGCTCGAAAGAATACTCGCTGTGGTCCGCAATGCTGCAATGCCTGCTGATGGCACAAGTGAATCCCAAGGCCGTCATGCCGAACTTCTCGAACAGGCGATATGGGCTGAGGATGCAGCACGGAAAGCCACTGATGAAGCCGCTGTAGCTCGAGCAGAGGCTGCAAGTGCGAGGGCTGAATTAGCCGAGATGCGAGCAGAGCTGCGAGCCTTCCAATATTCCAGTGAACTTCGACAGGATGTGATGAAGGCCATACTCGATGACCTGTCGAACCAAGTCCCTGCCCAACTTCAAGCTATTTTCGAAGGTATGTCCACCCTCCTCTCCCGTACTGATGATGCCAACAAGGGGGAAAATAAAGAGAAAAAGAAGGGGGATACAACGGGCAAGAAAAGGGCAGCAAGTGAACCAGCTGGACCACCTCCAAAAATACCAAGAATCATGAGCAAAGCAGTGGAGGATGCCAAACAGGCAGAAAACCTAAGGGTCCAGCGTACACTGGAAATGGAGAGAAGGAGAGAAGAGGACAGAGAAAGAAGAAGAAAAAGACAAGAACGACAGTCAGAAGAAGAAAGGAAGATAGATCTTCTCATGACAAACTTTAAGTTTGGGAACAGAGAAGACACTGAACAAATTCTGACTCTGGAGATATTCAAGCTTCTGAAAATCACTGGAATATCAACACACAGCAACATGTCTCCAGAAGAATGCATTGCTTGGTGGAAAGATGGAGTAATTGATGGTGAGTTCGTGGGGGAAGCCTACAGGAACTACAGGCATCTAGATGTCACAGATGAATACTTAAGCCTGGTAAATCCGAAAGACCCCATCAAGACACGAGAAGCCATTAACAAGAAAAGGAAAGGCAACAAGAAGTAAGCTCTCGTGGTCCAAACTCCATCTTATTTCAATGTATTGATACTTATGTTGTTCTTGGTCTTATTTCTTTGAATCTTTTCCACTAAACTCTGTTATGTAAACATTCCCTTAATCTTAATACATATATCTTCTGCTGGGGGTGTTGCGTGAGTTTACTTATTCATGTTTAGTAGAATTGTTGTCAAACTTACCATATGCGCTGAAAATAAAATCAATGTTTTTTCTTTTTCAAATCAGCCATATAAGTAAGTATAAGTGTTGGCATCATCAAAAAGGGGGAAATTGTTAGGAACATCATGTAATAGGTTTTGATGATACCAACTGTTAAGTAAGAATCCCCAAGTCTCGATACATAGGCAAAACAATGTAAGTTCGATAAGTAAACTAAGAGCGAAAATACAACCGGGTAATTTGAGCTCAACTCGGGAAATATTTAAGCTTAAGGTAAACTTGTTTGAACAACTTAGAAGTTTTCGTGTTGTAAGCAAACAGATAGATCAGAAGCAGGCACGAGACAACTCTGGAGGAATAAGGGTCTACGAGACATCAACTAAGTCTCGAGACACAAGCCAAGTTCGAGAGGTAAGGACCTCTCGATATACCTATCGAGTTCGAGACGTAAAGAATATTCGAGAGATAGACCTCTCGATACATGGGATTGAAACATCAAATGGTCGAGACATCTTTTATGGTCTCGATAAACCGGCACTTCTCCAAGAGGCTGAATGTCAGTCAACATGTGCAGATAAAATACTCTAAGTTTGGAGAAGAAGAATATCATGGAGATAAAATATTGAAGAGGTGCTGAGCGGGAGGTTTCAAAATGGACGGAAGTGGATGACACGTCAGACCTCCACCACAAACGGTCAAGAAGTGCACCAATCCTGAAGTGGTCAGATTCCCCAAACAAGGAATGATGGGAACATAAAAAGAGTAACTTTATCCAAAAGAAGCAAGTGAAGCATGAACTCAAGAAAGTGGAATATGGAATATTCACTACAAAACAAAAGGCTCAAGTTACAAGACCACTACTCCATGAAAAATGCTGAAATTGTGCAAAGACCCATGTTCGGCGTGGGAGACCAATTTCAAACGGAATAGTTTTCCCTCCAACGGAACTATTCTTCTACTCTCATATATAAGGACGTAAAGACACAGAAGACTGGGGTTTTTTAAAAAGAGAGGTCAAGAGGTTAACAAGAGGTGTCTGATAAAACGTTCCAGTGCAAAGTGCTTAACTTGGAATATCATCCTGATATTCTACAGCGAGAGAACACATCTTAGTGTTCGAAGAGAGTTACAAAGCTAAACTGTCATACATCCAGAAGGTGACCAAAGCTGCTCTACATCAAAGCTGATTCAACGATAGCTTGTGGTCAGATTGGAGTCTGTTACATTCAACTGTGACAACCAAAAACACCTTGCTTTGGATTAAGCAAGAGAGGTGGAGTAACCTGGCAGCTGTCCGAGTGAAAGAAACCTGAGGCTTGATGCGGGCTTGGTGATCAAAGGTCAAGTGCTCGAGAGGTGGAGTAGCTGGAAGCGGGGAGAAAAACCTTGGAGAGGCGGAGTAACCTGGCAGCTGTCTTGTGAAGATCCTGAGGCTTGACGCGGGCTTGGTGATCAAAGGTCAAGTGCTCGAGAGGTGGAGTAACGAGAAGCGGGGCGAAAAACCTGAGGCTTGAGGCGGGCTTCGTGATCAAAGCTCAAGCGCTCGATATTGTACTAAAAAGGGAAGTTTTTAGTGCAATCCTTCCAGGGAGTTTCTGGAAGAAGAGTGGACGTAGGCGGGTTGGCCGAACCACTTAAAAATCTTTCTTGCATTTACTTACTGTTTTCATCTCTCGCTAACTTCTCGATTGCACTGCATATAAACGCACCTCTCGAACTAACTCAAACTCGTGCTAACTAAAAGGGGATAACATTTCCGCTGCGCATAAAACTTTGTCTTCACCTCGTGAGGTATCGAACCTAAACATCCTAAGTTCAATACACACGAGAGGTCGAAAAGATTTGCAAAATCTTATACAAGTCTATTCACCCCCCCCCTCTAGACTTGTACCCCATCCCCTTAGAATAGTAGGATAGTGTGTAGCTCAAGTGTTTGATAAAATTCCTCTTAGAACTTTGGATGCTTGAAGGCACTCCTAAGTCAAAGAAGCATTAGTACACAAGGTGGAAAAGGACTAAGACAACACACTCTTGAATAGACAATATCCTAGCAATCCTAATCCATGACCTTAGACACTCACTATGCAATATTCATGAACACTATCCAATCCCTACCCCTTTTACATATTCCCAAAACCACTTTTACTTTACTACTCACTTGCACTCAAACCAACCAATGAACTACACTCTCACTTGCAAATCTACCATTCACCACACTCGAATCTTATGCATGATCCAATCAAGTAAACTCCCGAATGTTTGACACACCTCCACGCCCCTCCTTCGAGACCGACACTCGGGGAGTCACAGACTTTCCGTTTTATCATAAATATCTTTTGACGAATCAACCCCTACACAATACTGCATCCTTGTCAATAAGGCCAACTACGTTTATATTGATTGCATGCTTGTGTGAGATCCGATTCACTTTTCTCTTGGACCTTGATCTTTGATATTTTGAAACTAGAGTGTACACAAGAATGGTTTGTGAAAGATAAGGTGTTAAGACCTAGAATTTAACAAATTTTTGGTATGGCATGAGGCAAAATGAGAGATTTTTCTTTTGGTGCGTATGTGTAAACCTCTTCTCCAATGAAAAAGACATTGGGTATTGTAAGGATGTGGAAGAGCTAATTTCAAAAGTTCAAAAAAACTAAGCTATCCTTAATATTGTGTGGGAATAGAAGAGGGTGAGACCACCTCATAGGAACCAAATTACTATCGTGTTTTTCACCAAAAATACACAAAAGATGCATGAAAAGTAAAAGGCATTGTGTTTCAGTAGTATATTTGAAGTTGATGTTCTAAAGGTGAGAAGAAAAGATAAATCTCGCTAAACCAAAATGAGGGGAGTGGCTCATGTCATATCATCACCTTTATTGTATGGGTATTTGGAGAAAATTGTGGCACAGTTAGTTAGCTTATGTACATTGTTCCCATTAGTTGGCTTGGCTTTGGAAAGCCCTTGAAAAGTGCGGATTGAATCACCCTTTGTGCTTTCTTGTGTAGTGTGTTGAGAGGTACTCCATGTGAAAAGTTAAGTGATCTGTGGGGTTTTTGTTTCCTTAAATTTTCACTTAAATGAGCTTGCGACATTGATTTCACTACATTTCCAAGGTACAAAGGGAAATAATAAACCCTTGATTTCTTTTGCATATCTTGAGTACATGACCATTTGACATGTATGATTACTTTGTGTTATCTTTGGCACTTTTAATGGCTTGCTTTGGCTTTGTCTTACTTAAGGGCAAGCAAGGTGAAAGTGTTGAAACCTTTGATAAGTGCCAAAGATACCTTATTTCTTGGGGCCATTTAGAGTCAATTTGTGCATTATTGAGGTCCTTTTGTGCTTATATATGGTTATAATTGCTTAAAGTTGCATAAAGTCAAATACAATGACTAATGGGAAGTGCATTTATATATTTTAGGAAGTTGGGGCTAGAATTGGAGTATTTTGGCTATGTTTGGAGCTCAAATTGAATAAGGCTCAAGACTGCCTCTAGATACGTGCTAGGTACGCTCATACCCCGATCATATGTGCACTAGCCAAACGGTGCACGAGGNAGCTGTCTTGTGAAGATCCTGAGGCTTGACGCGGGCTTGGTGATCAAAGGTCAAGTGCTCGAGAGGTGGAGTAACGAGAAGCGGGGCGAAAAACCTGAGGCTTGAGGCGGGCTTCGTGATCAAAGCTCAAGCGCTCGATATTGTACTAAATAAGGGAAGTTTTTAGTGCAATCCTTCCAGGAAGTTTCTGGAAGAAGAGTGGACGTAGGCGGGTTGGCCGAACCACTTAAAAATCTTTCTTGCATTTACTTACTGTTTTCATCTCTCGCTAACTTCTCGATTGCACTGCATATAATCACACCTCTCGAACTAACTAAAACTCGTGCTAACTAAAAGGGGATAACATTTCCGCTGCGCATAAAACTTTGTCTTCACCTCGTGAGGTATCGAACCTAAACATCCTAAGTTCAATACACACGAGAGGTCGAAAAGATTTGCAAAATCTTATACAAGTCTATTCACCCCCCCCCTCTAGACTTGTACCCCATCCCCTTAGAATAGTAGGATAGTGTGTAGCTCAAGTGTTTGATAAAATTCCTCTTAGAACTTTGGATGCTTGAAGGCACTCCTAAGTCAAAGAAGCATTAGTACACAAGGTGGAAAAGGACTAAGACAACACACTCTTGAATAGACAATATCCTAGCAATCCTAATCCATGACCTTAGACACTCACTATGCAATATTCATGAACACTATCCAATCCCTACCCCTTTTACATATTCCCAAAACCACTTTTACTTTACTACTCACTTGCACTCAAACCAACCAATGAACTACACTCTCACTTGCAAATCTACCATTCACCACACTCGAATCTTATGCATGATCCAATCAAGTAAACTCCCGAATGTTTGACACACCTCCACGCCCCTCCTTCGAGACCGACACTCGGGGAGTCACAGACTTTCCGTTTTATCATAAATATCTTTTGACGAATCAACCCCTACACAATACTGCATCCTTGTCAATAAGGCCAACTACGTTTATATTGATTGCATGCTTGTGTGAGATCCGATTCACTTTTCTCTTGGACCTTGATCTTTGATATTTTGAAACTAGAGTGTACACAAGAATGGTTTGTGAAAGATAAGGTGTTAAGACCTAGAATTTAACAAATTTTTGGTATGGCATGAGGCAAAATGAGAGATTTTTCTTTTGGTGCGTATGTGTAAACCTCTTCTCCAATGAAAAAGACATTGGGTATTGTAAGGATGTGGAAGAGCTAATTTCAAAAGTTCAAAAAAACTAAGCTATCCTTAATATTGTGTGGGAATAGAAGAGGGTGAGACCACCTCATAGGAACCAAATTACTATCGTGTTTTTCACCAAAAATACACAAAAGATGCATGAAAAGTAAAAGGCATTGTGTTTCAGTAGTATATTTGAAGTTGATGTTCTAAAGGTGAGAAGAAAAGATAAATCTCGCTAAACCAAAATGAGGGGAGTGGCTCATGTCATATCATCACCTTTATTGTATGGGTATTTGGAGAAAATTGTGGCACAGTTAGTTAGCTTATGTACATTGTTCCCATTAGTTGGCTTGGCTTTGGAAAGCCCTTGAAAAGTGCGGATTGAATCACCCTTTGTGCTTTCTTGTGTAGTGTGTTGAGAGGTACTCCATGTGAAAAGTTAAGTGATCTGTGGGGTTTTTGTTTCCTTAAATTTTCACTTAAATGAGCTTGCGACATTGATTTCACTACATTTCCAAGGTACAAAGGGAAATAATAAACCCTTGATTTCTTTTGCATATCTTGAGTACATGACCATTTGACATGTATGATTACTTTGTGTTATCTTTGGCACTTTTAATGGCTTGCTTTGGCTTTGTCTTACTTAAGGGCAAGCAAGGTGAAAGTGTTGAAACCTTTGATAAGTGCCAAAGATACCTTATTTCTTGGGGCCATTTAGAGTCAATTTGTGCATTATTGAGGTCCTTTTGTGCTTATATATGGTTATAATTGCTTAAAGTTGCATAAAGTCAAATACAATGACTAATGGGAAGTGCATTTATATATTTTAGGAAGTTGGGGCTAGAATTGGAGTATTTTGGCTATGTTTGGAGCTCAAATTGAATAAGGCTCAAGACTGCCTCTAGATACGTGCTAGGTACGCTCATACCCCGATCATATGTGCACTAGCCAAACGGTGCACGAGGGAAATACGCACATACTAGCAACATACAAGGACTTCCAAAATGATTCACAGACGCGTGCAATGTACGCATGTACATTGGTCATATAAGCACCAGATAACTAAGTATAAATTATAGTTTGAAGGAGTGTAGAAGAATCTTTTGTTACATTGACTTCATTTTAGTCACTTACACTTTCTTGTACTTGAAAATTGTAAAGAGAGAAAGCTCTAAGGTTCTAAACAACTTGAAAACTTTCTTGGATTTTGGAGAAGCTCATTCTACATTGTTGAGTTACAAATTGTAATTAAGCTAAGTTGACTTCCTTTAATTTCATTTCAATTCATTCCATTGTTCTATTTCATTTGCTCAATTTTGATTTATATTTAACCTAGATCATGAGTGGCTAAATTTCTTAAGGAATTAGATTAAGATTTACTTGTTGAAATTTCTATATTGGTGATATATATTATGTATTTTGGTATAGTTCTGTTTCAATGATATCTACTATTTTGTACAATAATTCACTCATTATTTTAGTTGTTTTTATGCTTATTTTCTTTATCCTAATGAAATTAAGAATTGTTTGTGTGTTATATTATTCCAAGAGTTAAATTATCCACAAGGAGCAGCAAAGGAAGAATTTTGGAGCAGTTTGGACAAGTTTTGGAAGAAAAGGAAATTCCCAAGAAAGAATAGGAAACAAGAATAAGAATTGGAAAAGAATTTGAAGTTGCCTCATGGGCCCAAGGCCCATCAATCTCCTATATATTCTACATATTCTCTACAATTTAAGGAGTTCTCAACCCTAGTTAGTTTTAGTTTATTTTTCCCATTCTCTTTATATTTCCCTAGCATAGTTTAGATTAGTTTTATATTAGATTATTTAATTTCAAGCTTGGAATCACAAATTGAAGTTGGAATTGTTCTTCATTATCAGTAAAGTTTTCTCTTCCCTTTATATTCCTTGCAATATTTATGATGATTTATTATAGTTTTGCTTTGTTTACTTTTATGATGCATGAGTAGTTAGCTTTTAGGTTTGGATTAGGGTTCTATTGCTATTCTTGATGCTAGGTTTATAATTATTGCATAAGGGGATAATTTATTGATCTAGGGTTTTATGTCTGAATTGGATTATAATTTACTCTTATTGATAATTGATGCGCAGCTTTTATTGATTTGTTTAGGAGAGGATTTCATCACAACGAAAGTTGGGTGAAAGACTCAGCCTAACCAATTTCAACCCAATTTTTCCTACTATGAGAATAGGGTTATTTGAGGGCTTATAATGCTTTTGTGTTTAAGGTTATGATTGATGCATCACAAAAGTGGGGCAATCTTAGCCTAATTCTTGTTATTGAAAACGAAAGTAGCTAACTTGAATTCTTGAGTGCATTGCCAATAACTCCCTTGGTTAATTGTTTTTCCCTAATTTTGAGATTGTTAGAGCATCAAGATTGCAATACCCCTAATCTGACCCCACTCTTTTATCATATAGTTTATCCCTTATTTAATTTGCATTATTTTATTTCCATTCATTAATCTTAGTTTGTTTGGATTCTAGTGAATTCCAATACTTCAGTGCCTAGAATTTAATAATTCACACAATACGTGTCATAGCCCCAATCCTCAGTGGAACGACATTTTACACCCTCTTTTACACTCACAATTATACTCATCATTCAGTATCTATCTTATCAGTGATTTAGTATACCACTATTAGATCAGTAAGTGAGTCAGTGATAAGCCTTAGTGCGGAATTAAAGCAATAGAAACTAAAGGCACACGATACTATTCACCTAGTTCGATACAACAGTATCTACGTCTAGGGAACCACCATCAGTAAGTCCAATCCACTATCCCAACTAGCCAATCATACAGATGGTAAAGAGATTGCAATCTCAACCCAATGTGTGTTATACCTCACACGGTTGCAACCCAATCTGATGAAGCCTATAGAGGATTGTAGAGGCAGATACCCAAGCAACCAGCTGCCCAAAGAGTCTTTCTTTTGGAGATCCACAATGGCTATGTTTGGCAAACCTAGCTGAAAAGGTAGCTGAAAGCTGAAAAGTAGCTGAAAATTGAAAAGCTATAAGCTCGAAGCTGAAATCTAAAGAGCTGTTAAGCTAGCTGTTATGCTTAAAAGTGTTTGGTATAATTAGCTTTTTGATAAACTGATAAATGTAAAAAGACTAAAAAGGACATCTTCATACAATATAAATAATTTTAAATTTAAATAGGTTTGTTTATATATTAAAATATAAAATAATGAAATCAATATATTTAAATAAAATATAAAGAAGTAACATATATTTGAAAATATATAAAGTAAAAAAAATGTTTATAATTCATAAGATTAGTTCATACAAAAATTAATGTTCAAACACAAATGTCAAATTGAAATTACTACCAAACATAATGGAAAGAAAATGTCAAAAAGATTTTAATTCAGAGGGGTAAAAGTATGTCATTTATTTAAAATAATAAGGATAAAGATGGAAAAAAGTTAAAAAGCTACTAGCTTATTTTTGAAAAGCTACCCCAAGTAGCGTTTCAAAATACGCTCTTATTTTAAGCTACTAGCTTATTTTGAGAACATTACCAAACAGAGCTTATAGCTTATTAGTAACTTAAAATAAGCTATAAGCTCTGTCAAACAGAGCCAATATCACTGTCTGACCCACTGACTTACTCACCACTACACCACAGCTGTGTAGAGTACGTTCCACAATTCAACTCAGAGGAACTTGTCTTCTCAATAATGCAGCTTAGCACAAATCATAATGGTATTGAGAATATAATGATCTGAAGAATATGTCGTTAAACTCTCTTGGAAAAAGAAGCCTCTCAAAATAATATCTCATGTGTAAAGTCTCAAGGCTGCAAATTTCTTCAAATATATAGAGGTTCTATGAATCTTGATCAACAAGTAATCTTCTAAGGTTACCTTGTAGACACAGATCACTTGCCATACTTTAACTTAGAAAGATTTGTCTTCTCAAACACTAGTTTCCAAAAGCATGAATTTGGAAATCTGCTCCGCCAGTTCTGAAGATAAGTCGGTGAATATAGTAACACATTTCTAAATCTTCATTGGTGTAGAATTTGTTCTGACAAAGTCTTCATCCGTAGCACGACCTTCACTAGTGTAGGACCTGGTCTTGCCAGAGATTGGTTCAGTAACTTAAGACCTACACTTATCTATTTTGCCACAATATAGCCAATTAAAAAAATGGTTTACAATAATAAACACTAACAAACTCCCCTTTGGCTATTATTAGGCAAAACACTATCAAAGCATAACAAACTAACCGGCTAAATAAATACTCATAATGAGCAGTTTGAGCATTAAAAAACTAAGTCAACAATCATAAATATTAACAGATATCAAACTAAAGAGGTCAGACAAAGTAGCACAACCATTAATATGCTCCTCCTCAAAGAATGTTTCTCCCCCTTGTTGGCAGAATAATTGACAAAGAAAATCAAATCTTTTAAGTGAAAATTCTCCATCCTCAAGTGCAGTCAGACTTTTAGACATAGGCACAGTAGGTAAAGCATCATTCAATATTTCTTTGGAGGGACAAAAAACGTATATGGGAAGTCAAGAATTTAGGCAAGCAGATTGATCAATACCATTAATAAATAATAAATTGAAATACTTAAGATAGGTAATGGTATAATTTGACCTCCATCCTGACTTACTTACTGTGTTAGGAATCTCTTCGGCAGACTCCCAGTGTAAATCTGAGAATCTCAAATCGGTGTATATCAAGTAGCTTAGTCAGTATATCCGCCAGTTGCTTTTCTGTCTGAATATACTCAAGCTCAATCTCCTTGTTTTCAAACAGCTCTCTTATAAAGTGATGTTGTATATTTATGTGTTTGGTTCTGAAATGTTACACTGGGCTCTTTGAGATATTTATAGCATTGATGTTGTCACAATAAAGTGTCAATGAATCTTGATTAATACCATAAACCATCATCATTTCTTTAATCCATAGGAGTTGGGCGCAACATCCACCTGCTGCAATGTACTTGACCTCATATGTACTTAGTGAAGAGGAGGTAAAGGAGAAGTTGGTGTGTGAAGATGAAGTGCCTTGTGGTGATACTTGTGTTCATAGTTGTGATGATTATTTTGCTGATACTTATGGTCATACTTGTGTTGAGACTTCTAGTGATACTTGTGTTGGAAATAGTGTTGGTTTGATTGAAGAAATTAAGGAGGGCTAGGAAGATTTGGAAAGAGATCTTATAAGAAGAGAAGCTTGAAAAAGAAATTGAAGTTGAGGATACAACAAAGGAAGTGGCAATGCAAAAGTAAGTAAGTAACCAAAGGTAAATTGTAAAGCAATGAGTATGGAGGGGACTTGGATTAAATTTCCTTGATTGGATGCTATAGAATGGTCCTAGGTATATGGAGTAGTGTTTTTTTAATCAAAATTAACATTCATTGATCCTCAAAATTGTATATGTACACAAAGGCCCAAAAGTGACCTCATGCAAAGAAAAGAGGCTAGAGACCTTACATCAAGACTGGCTAAGAGCCTAACCATAAAACTAACTAAGCAAATCAAGGCTAAAAGGCTCTCAAATACAACAAGTGAGTTCTTATACCATAAATCTAAAGTCTCCCCACCACATAGTCTATTTGGTCTATCAAGTAGTTTGAGTTCTACTTGTTGTAGCAACTTTAATTACTTGAATCATTTTATCAAATAGCTTGTGTCCACACCTTATTCCGCGCTCCGTCTCTAGATGTAATGTGGGAAATGCAAGTGGAAGAAGCTATAGGGTTGTCTCAATCTCTTGGCAAACTACACACCTCCTTGAGTTCTTGTATAATGCGGCTGTCATTGTATAAGAGTCTATACAAATTTCACTCCAAACAAGGATCAAATCAATGCATTAAGTCCCTTCTTATTTGTAATTCAAATCATTTAAGCATCCTCACAAGTAAACCTAATCCAATTCCCTAAAGCTCTAGCCACACATTGTCACATATGCATAGCTAGCATTAAAGCACATTATGAAAGCAATTAAAAGAAAGTAAATTGCAATTAAGATGAAAAAACTTATCTTGATCAAAGCAGAGTTGAAGATGCACAACTTGAATTGGAATCAATCTTGAATTACAATCTAAGAATGGTAATGAGGCTTTTTCTCCAATGAACCCTTAGAGATGATGGAAAAGGTGAGAGAATTGATCTAAAATTAGCTCTCCAATATAGCTTAGTCCCTTGAGCATTTGAAGCATCAAAATTCTCATTTTGCTGATATTCTTTCCCTTATACGAGCCTTGTACTCTTGTGTAAGCCTCAGTGTATGCTTGTGCAACTTTCTACAAATTCTTTTAAGAGTCTCTACATGAGTGTGCACTTCCTCGTACAGTTTGACCTTGAAGAAGATCGAATTAGAATTTGTGGTCTCTATAGAAGTTGTAGCTAGCTCTTTCAGCTACAATGATGCTTGAATCACCCTATTTGGAAACTCTTAGGTCGAGATATGATCAAAATACTAAGAACTTACTAAAATGCCCTTGAAGTGACCTTGTTTTCCTATAATGCAGAAATGCAACCACAATCAAACCTTATTCTCCACTTTAAGAAAATTAATCTATTCTAACCACACAATAAGCTCAAAGGACCACAACTATGGTACAAAATGTTTCCAAAATACCCGACAAAATATAGCATCTTTGGCACTTATCAGTAATCAATTGTTGAGGGTTGCTAAAAATTAAGGGGAAATGGGGCAAGGACAATTCTTTAAATATTTCAAACATGAAGTTTTGCAATAATTATACAATTGACTCAGTGTTTTTTTTTAAGTCGTCAACTTGTGATGAACATTGACGGATAATTGTGACCAGTCCTCACTTTTTATAGGATGATAATGTTCTCATTTGAAAATCATGTCTTACAAGGTGGTGGATGAGAAATTATACAAGCTATCTTTTGGAAGACCCCTACTAAGATTTCTTACCAACTTCGAGGCTAACTAGGTCATAGCCAAAACCCATAAGGGGATACCGCTCACCAAAGCGCCAGCATCTTAGCTCAAAAAGTGATACTACAAGGGTATTATAAGTCACACATAAGGTCCGATTATGCTTAGTACATGAAAAAAATGCCAGACATACAAAGAACATGGTGATGTAGGATGCCTGAAGTTCTTGATCATGGCCATCGACTACTTCAAAAAGTGGGTCAAAGTTGAGCCCCTAGCATAAACTATAGAGTACCAATGCTAAAAATTTGTCTTGAGATATGTACATATTATTTAGATTATGGTTACCATGGCAAATCATATTAGATAACAAGAAATAATTCAATAACTCAACAATAAGAGTATGTTACACATACTACTGGGTAGAAGATGTGAAGGTGATGGTAGCATACCCTAAGTAAGCAATCTGGTCGAAACTACCAATTAGACGATCGCTTGAAGAAAATAATAGAATGCTCAAGGTTCAGTTGGTACAAATAACAATCCTCTATTTTATGGGCTTATAAAACAACATTGTGATGGGCCACATGTCAAACCCTTTCGCCATGACCTATGGCTGTGAGAAAAGGGTCCTTGTAGAGGGAATGGTACCACTTGCATGAGTAACATTGTACTAACTTGAGCAAAATTAAGAAAATCTAAGGGTTTATTTTAAAAAAAATAAGGAGAAAACGAGCCCTTAAGAACATAACAGAGTATTAGTGGACCAAGAAACTGTACCATGATATGTAAGCCCAATAAAGAGATTTCCAAAAATGGGATCTAGCACTTAGTTTGAGAAAAGCCAACAAATCCTTTGAAGGTGGTAAGCTGGCTAAGAATTGAGAAGGTTTGTACTAGGTATTAGGGGTTGTTTGAGAAGGGACTTAAACACTCGAAATAGTCCTCAAATTAAAGGAAACTAATTGATCGGGTATGGAATACACATCATCTCAAGAAGTTATACTAATGACGTGTTTCTAATAAGCGAATAAGTCAGTGTTAGGAATATTTGTATTTAGATTTTGATGATACCAAAAATTAAGAATTTTAGTCTTCAATTTATTCTATCTTTTAGACTTAGGAACTCTATACTCAAATTCAAACATTTTGAATACCAAACAGAGTAGTTACATTTTGGATAGTCAAGAGACTAGCTTTGAAGAATTGAAGATTAGAAGAGTTTGAGACAAAGATTTGAAGAGTTAAGATTTCAAGACCGAAAGTTTGCAAAGAGCGAATGGTGGAAGAGCCTACCTTTCGAGTAAAAGGAGAATTTAAAATGATCGAATGGTAAGGAAAATCATTTATAACCGAAAGGCTATAATGTGTTAAGGTTCGAAACGTTAACTAGAACAATGTTAGTTAACATTCGAAAAGAACTGCTTGAGACATTCTCTAAGCCAATAGGTCAAAACCTTAATGCTCTATGGTAAGATGTGTTTGAAAAAGGGAGTCCTAGGTACACATCTCAAGAAATATTTTCCTTAAAAAATCTAGACAATTTGTGCAGGACAAAAAGATACGTTACGTTCAGCGAAAAATAGGTGGTTTAAAGGCTGGAAATTCTGACACGCAAAAGCAACTTTCCGGAAAATCCACTAGTCACTACCCGTTGGGTAATAGACGTTTAAAATATTCCAACGGATCCTTTTCAAAACAGCTATAAATACCTTTATTCAAGACTTAAGGTGCTGGTCCATTCAAGAGAAATTAACAAGCCTTTAAGTGTTCAAGATTCAGATCCAAGAAGTCAAGTTCTCATAGTTGGAGATTGAAGAATCATTATCTTCAAACCCTTGTATCTCTACACGGTAGAAGTAGAAAGAGACGGAGTAAACTCAATTTTGAGTTTAAAAACCTGAGAAGTTCAAGGTTGGTTTTGTGTTCAAAACTCCAACGTTCTTTTTGTACTAAGGGATAGTGCAAACATCTTTAGGAATTTTAACGACAAGAGCGCAGTAGGTTGAGTTAGCTGAACCACTATAAAAATCTCCCTCTGTCTCTCTATCTTTACTTTATTGCATTTATTCATACTCTAATACGCTCCAAATCACCAAACTTTCAAATAACGAATATTATGTGCAAGCCCACTAAAAAGGGGTTAAAACTATTTTTGCTATGCATTCTCAATGAATCGTTAACATTTCCAAAAACCTTACGAGTCTATTCACCCCCTCCCTCTAGACTTGTACCCTAATCCATCGGGACCAACAATCAACCTATGAGATCTTAACGGTAACCAAAGGGATCTCGGGCTTTGCACGAGGGAGCAGTTTAAAAAAGGGTAGCATAGAGGGTTAGAACATGCAAGGAGTAAAAAAAATAAAAATAAAATTGAACGAGCAAGATTTAGTCAGGCTGCATGCACGAAAAGTAATAAGTGATAATGGAGTGTATACCAATTAGGCTGGTTGGGTCACACACGGGGAAGGCGGCCAATAGGCTAATTGAGTAGCATGCAAGGAACGTGGCAAGAGATAATAGAGTTTGAGTTAACTAGACCAGTTGGGTTATGCATAGAATGGGTCAGCTGAGGCGAACGCAAGAAATTGAAGGCTTATGTGCCAATTTAGCAACATGCAAGAAAGGAAGCATGTGATAATAGCATCCAAGCCAACTAAGCCATAGGACTGCAAACAGAGAAGGCAACGAATAGGAAAACTGAGCCACGTGCAGAAAAGGCTACAAACAAACCATTTGAGTCACATGCAAGGAAGTGCAGAAAATAGGCCTTATAAATATACAAGTATGTTATATGCACGATGTGCAAAAATATATAACCAATATTAATACTCAATGTTAAAATCTTAGTTATATTATAGGGTCTGTTTCAAGTATCAACCATTGCTATCATGTGAACCTGTGAACCCCCATACACTATTGAGATGTGAGTTTGGATGACCAAGATCTAGGAAGTCATGTAGTAGTGTAGTGATGTACTGCATTGGTAAAGCGATGTATATTTACCAGTTCAAAATCATTATAAACCACAAGATCAAGCAAGATCAACGGTGCATAATGATACACAAGTTGACATTATAGCATTGGTTCACATTTGAAACTAAACCTGTGTGTCTATATATATATATATATATATATATATGCGATGGTTCACGTGCGAAGGAACTCCTAGGTATATGGAGCGTGAGATCTTAGTCGTTGAACTAATCTAGATCAACTGCTCAGAATGAAGGTAAATTAAAATAAATAAATAAAACGCTTCCTAGCAAGTAGAAACTAGCTACGAATGATCTCCTCCCACCGTTATCGTTTCCTTCCTTATCTTCTTCTCCTGCTGCGAATTCAAACTTGTATTAGCATTACATTTTGAAAAGGAAGATGCTAGATGTATTTTCAACGAGTTTAAATTTTAGTGTACAGATTTTATTGGATAAAGTTATGCTCTTAAATTTTCGAAGTGATGCACCTTAGGTTTTAAACTGATGTACTTTAAGTTTCAAAGTGATGCACCTTAAGTTTCAAAGTGATGCACCTAAGTTTCGAACTAATGCACCATAAGTTTCGACCTGATGCACCATAAGTTTTGAACTGATGCACCTTAAGTTTCAAACTGATTTGAAGCATCTTAAGTTTCAAACTGATGCACCTTAAGTTTCAAACTGATGCACCTTAAATTTTGAATTGATGCATCTTAAGTTTTGAATTCATGCACCATAAGTTTTGAATTGATGCACCATAAGTTTCAAACTTATGCACCTTAAATTTCAAACAGATGCACCTTAATATGGAATATTTTCTACCTATATTCACCACCATCTACCCTTGCCACATTTGGAATTTCATTAGCTATATTTTCTAGGGGGCAATTCGGTTTGGTTTGTGGAAAAATCAAACCAAACCGAACCGAATCAAATCGAACTAGTTCGGTTTGGTAATATACCAAACAACCAAACGGTAATGGATTATTGTATATCGAACGGTTTGGTAAAAATCAAATTAAACTAAATACAATTTGATTTTTTTGTTTTTTAAATAAATATTATTATAATAATAATAATAATAACAACAACAACAACAACAACAACAATAATAATAATAAATCCAAATCCCTAAATACCAAATTCCTAGTCGCGAACGAATGCCACTCGTCCAGTCCGGCATTCTTGCCTCGTCTACAAATTTACAATCGAACAAGTGTCACATGCTACCCTCATCTAAGTTTATATGCTTGCATATGTATATGAGCTTGTTCCCTGAGTTAAATTTAGACGTTCAGCATAATTAATGCATTCAATAAAATTGTAACTCAATTTTTGTTGTATGTCTGTGAAATGTGACTTTGCAGTTGAGCTTGAGAATTGATGTATGAAGTCAATCTGTAGGACCATTTTATGACACTCGAAGTGAAAATATTACATATGGGAGTGGAACACTATTGTTCATGGTTATGGTCATGTGTTATTCATTTGGGTGATTTCATTTTCCCTCTATTTCATTTATTTCTGATTTTGCTAACTGATTTGGATTAGAACAAAAAGGTTTGCTAGATTATATATAAATAAATTATAAAAGTACTCTATCTTTGTCCATTTGGGTTCTCCAAAATTTATTTTAAACATGTTGGCCCCGTTTGGTAAATGGCTATTAGCTGATTGGGTTAGTGGGTATGACTAGTTGATAACAATAGCTGATTGTAGAAAGGTGTTTGGTAAATTAGCCGTTAGCTGATAATTGGTTGGTATAATTTCTTTTCTCATAAAGCTAATTGAAAAATTTGCTTTGATGGGCTTTTAGAATTTTAGCATTTTAGAGTTACAAAAAGTTGATTAAGCAAACAGTTATATTAATTTTTTAACCAAGTCAAAAAGCTAATAGTAGCCAAATAAGGCAAAATTGACCATAGACTAACTCCAAACAAGGTCGTTATAATCTCATTTAATGAGCTTGATTGAATTCACTGGATGCAAAATGGAGTTTTAATCTTAAATCATTAGTAAAAATAAATAAATAATTATTTATTTGCACTGAAACACTAGAAAAAACTGAACCGAATACCAAACCGAACCAATTCTGAACCGAAATCGAACTTTTCAAACAGAAGCGAACTAAAATGTTAAACGGAATGGTTTCATTTTTTTTAACCGAACAAACCAAAACCGGAAAAAAAAACAAAAAAAAACAACAAAAAAAAACAACAAAAAAAAAAACAAAAACAAAAACAAACTGAATGCCGAAACAAACACCCCTAATATTTTCTTCCAAAAATATATATTTTTCATCCATTAGTTATTGTTGTTCCAAAAAACAATTTTGTCCAAAATTATTGGAGAAAACATTATCCCAATTCTACAAGGATACAAGGATTATGAAGAATAGTCAAAGGAAACAAAGAATGAATCCCATACAAGTAATATGAGATGCATATTCCCAACACCTCAAGGATCACGACATCAAAGAAATTATAAAATGATCCCTTCTTCATTATCATAGGCAGGTCAAGCACGCACAAATTTCCTCATATACTGCCTCTGTTGCTTTATGTATTGAGAGAAAAGTATAAGAGATTTTTATACCGTTCTAAGTTCATTTCAGAGTAGTACGAAAGGTAGGATACAATAAAAAGATAAGAAGATCGAGTCTATTATGTAAAAAACCGTTCTAAGTTCATTTAAGAGTAGTACGAAAGGTAGGATACAATAAAAAGATAAGAAGATCGAGTCTATTAATTAAAAACCCGTTCTAAGTTCATTTCAGAGTAGTACGAAAAGTAGGATACAATAAAAAGATAAGAAGATCGAGTCTATTATGTAAAAAACCGTTCTAAGTTGATTTCAGAGTAGTACGAAAGGTAGGATACAATAAAAAAAAGATAAGAAGATCGAGTCTATTATGTAAAAATAATTGCTCCTGTCTTTGTATTTTAAATCATGCTTATAGTGTAGTGAAGTACAACTATGTTGTTCTTTTTGCCAAAAGATATCCCGCCAGCCAACAGTGACCTTTCGTCCTGATGCCTTTGATTCTTAGCACTTTTTTCACCTCATACTTTAACCTTTTTTGATAACAAAATGCTTTGATTTGAGTTGAACCTATGACTTGTTTGCGTGAATTGTTGTTTCTTTAGATAAATTGGTCGCAACGAGTCATTTGGAAGTCTTTCGGAGCATAAAGAAACGATTTTGGAAGTCGGGGGAGTTCACTCAAGAAGATCCAGAGCAAAAAGCAAAAAGGAGGCTGGAAATGCCAGCCATAAGGCCGTCGCTCTACCATACGGCTGTATGTTAGGCCGTATGCCACGTACTCTGTACAGTATTTAAGCCAGCCAAACCAAATTTCTGCATTTTGTGCCCAAGTTCGTACCCTAGCTAGTTTAGAAGTAATTTCCTCATTTCCTTAGTATATAAGAGCATCGATTGCAAGCTTTTGGAGTTTATTCCACCAACTCTTCTCTTCATTTTATACAATAGTGGGTTTATTCCACCAACTCTTCTCTTCATTTTATACAATAGTGGTTTTATTCCACCAACTCTTCTCTTCATTTTATACAATAGTGGTTTCGTACCCTAGCTAGTTTGGAAGTAATTTCCTCATTTCCTTAGTATATAAGAGCATCGATTGCAAGCTTTTGGAGTTTATTCCACCAACTCTTCTCTTCATTTTATACAATAGTGGGTTTATTCCACCAACTCTTCTCTTCATTTTATACAATAGTGGTTTTATTCCACCAACTCTTCTCTTCATTTTATACAATAGTGGTTTATTTGCTTACCAACTCTTCTCTTCATTTTATACAATAGTTGTTTATTTGCCTAGTGTAACCCATCTTTACATCTTTACATCACGTCCCAAAGGTTAGCACAGGGATCGAACCCCCAACCTCATGCTTAAGGGACGAGATGCTAAACACCACGCAACCATGTTAGTTACAACTATGTTGTTCTAACATCACTTATACAATCCTCACAAATTTTCAGTTATGGAGTAATAGTGGATAAGTCATTTAATTATTAACATATAAGTTTCTAATTTCAAGTAAACCTTAAAATAATTTATGGTCGCACCAAAACCAAAACAAAAACAAACAAAAAAATGTCAAATATGTCACTGAACTTTTATACATTATACAATTGAACCATCGAACAAAAAACAGAGTGCAATTGAACCATCAAAAATTCAAAAATTGTGCAAATGGTATTTTTACAGGTACTTCCAAGTTTTCCTTAAATATGATGTCATAATTTTAAATTATATATATAAATTATTATAATTATTATTTTTAAAAATTAAAAGAAAAAAATAATTTAAAAAAATTCAGAAGGTAGAGGCCGTCATGGCTACCCCCTCCTTCATCCAGATCGGACGAAGGAGGAGGCAGCCATGGCTGCCTCCATCCTCGGCCAGCACGAAAGTGGGGGCAACCATTGCTGCCTCCCCCCTTCATCCACAGTTGATGAAGGTGGATGCAGCCATGGCGGTCTCTACCTTCTGAAATTTAAAAATAAAAGTTATTTTCTTCTATTTTTTAAAAATAATAATTAAAATAATTTTTTATATATAATTTGAAATTATTACATCATATTTAAGAGAAATTTGAAAGTAACCGTAAAAAATATTATTTGCACAATTTTTATGGTTTTGATGGTTTAATTGCACACTTCTTTGTTCAATGGTTCAATTGCACAATGCGTAAAAGTTCAGTGGTATATTTCACACTTTTTTCAAAAAAATCAAATGATTGATATTTTCTTTCGAGCAATCTATAGTGACATTAAATAAAGAGACAACATTAATTGCAAGCAGAAGGGTGTTTGGTTTAAAGAAAATTTAATTTCAAATTGCGATATCAACTTGGAATTATAAATGTCAACAATAATTAAGAAACTAAATCCACTATACTTTATAATTGATTGCTTAAAATAATTAATTTTCCATTCTTTTATTTAATTTTTAGAATATGTTGATTTTCTATAAATAATGGTTACCAAACATAGTTTTATAATTAATCAGATGCTGATATGCAGTAGTAGAAGACAAAATTAAAGGGAAAACCTAACCAGTATATGTTGAATTTAAAAGAAAGAATTTATGGAGGCAAATACAAGCAATTACAGGTTCGGTCGGGGTCATCAATCAATTAAGAATAGGGTGGACCCAAACTAAGAAGTGACCCTTCAATAAACTAAGAATATAGCAGATGACAGAATATGCAAGTGACTCCAAGGTTATGAATATATACTAAACTATATTATCTGATTTCTGTGGATTCTGAACCCAAGCTTCTTTTGTTAATAAATTATCTGATTATGTGGATTCTGTCATTCTGTACTCAAAGTCTCAAAGCACATTGTCTTAAGCATATCATTGACTAACTCATCATTGCTTGTAGACTTCTTTTCATATATATATATATATATATATATATATATATAGGGTCATGTTCAAGTGTGGCCGCGCCCTTACGTGCGGCCGTGTGGTTTACACCACTCAATGTTAAGAAATGCACCACTCAATGTTACGAAATACACCACTCAATACATTGAGTGGTGTGTTTCTTAAATATGAAATACACCACTCAATGTTATTGAGTGGTGCATTTTATAATATTGAGTGGTGCATTTCTTAACATTGACTGGTGTAAACCGCACGGCCGCACGGCCGCACGTAAGGGCGCGGCCACATTTGAATAAATATATATATATATATAATTTTGTTTGGCAGAAACTTGTATAAGTATTCGTGAGACGACGAGTCAAATTAAGATAAAAATGTAATACTTATACTGAAAAATGTAATACTAATTAATAAAAAATAAAATGTTTTTTACTTCTAATAAGAGAAAGTATAATAGTTTGAAAAAAAAATGTAATATTTTTAACACATTTCTTCTTAAAAGTATTACACTTTCATCTATAATTAACAATCACTTTATTCCTGATTACTATTACATTTTTCAGTATAAGTAGTACATTTTCGTCTTGACCCGACCTGTCTCAATCATAGAGGTCCGTGAGACAGTCTCATATAATAAGAGTCACCCATTTTATTTCGGTAGTAGCAATACCCAGAAGAAAAATTAAAATCTACTCTTTTTTTTTAATGTACTACTCATTATTATGGTTGCTAATTTTTAGAATAATATATATTCAAATGGAGTGAATATTCTTATCTTAATTCCTTTTTATCACTATAAAAGTTCTCTCATCTTAAAGCATTTAACAAGCGCATAATTTTCGCCAGCTAACAATTTTAATTCTTTTTGCAAGCAAAACAATGCATCATAGTTCTATGGGTCATTGGTGATTGAAACCCTAACAATTTAATTATACTTCAACTTTTTAAATGTAGTACACCAATTTGTATATATTTGACTAATCTTCAAAAATTTAGATTCCTTTGGTAACAGAACTTTGATTTTACTTTTTTTTTTTTTTCAATTAAAGAATTTTATTGTAAAATTAACAAAAAAGTAAAGATTAAGGAAAGGCATAACCTTCAAAGAATTAAGACAAACTCACAACGTAACTAATTATATGTTTTCACATTGCCCTTCTTTTCTAAACTAAAAATTCTCCTACACACCATCTGAAGAATAATGTGAAATGTTATTAGTCTTCAAGTACCTTTGACAAATAATGTCCTTATACTCCAATCAATAACCACCTAGTGTACCTGCACGAACCGTTCCCCAAACCGTGACATTGATCACCAATATAATGGAGGCAAATTATGCCGTGGACCCAGGTCCACCTTGCAAGGTGGACCTGGGTCCAAAACTACGTCGTTTTGTCTCTCTCTCTCTTTTTTTTTAATTAAATTAGTGAACACATTACTGAATTAAAGTTGCCCAAAAATGTGTGAATGTAGAGGTTTCAAAGTGTGGATGTAGAGTATAGAAATCGTGAATGTAGACTTATGATTGTGTGAATGTAGAGTTGCCTAGAAATGTGTGAATGTAGAGGTTTCAAAGTGTGAATGTAGAGTATAGAAATCGTGAATGTAGAGTTATGCATGTGTGAATCTGCAATAGAGTTAAGAAGTTCTAGCAACTTATAGCCCTGTAATGTGTGAATGTGGAGTTCTTAAGTTGTGAATATAGAGTACAGTACCTGTGAATATAGAGTTTTGAATGTGTGAATGCATAACAGTGGTAATATAGTTACTAAACATATAATCCTGTAATGTGTGAATGTGGAGTTTACAAAGTGTGAATGTATAGTATCATATAATCCTGTAATATGTGAATGTGGAGTTTACAAAGTGTGAATGTAGAATATAGTGTATGTGAATGTAGAGTATAGTGTATGTGAATGTAGACCCAGGTCCACCTTGCAAGGTGGACCTGGGTCCAAGGCATAACAATCCTATAATGGATTGGGAGAAAAATTTAACAGCACGTTTAGTTCACGGAATGAATTTGAAGGGAATAGGAATAGTATTACACAAAGAATGGATTAGGTAAGGAATAGAATATGAATTGTATTCTATTGTTTGGTTCGCTGAAGGAATAGACTTTAGGAATTGTATTCCAATGTTTGGTTGGTTAAAGGAATAGAAATAGAATACATTTTAAAGACATAAATACCCTTATACATAATAATAATAATAATAATAATAATAATAATAATAATAATAATAATAATAATAAAATTATTATTATTATTATTATTATTATTATTATTATTAATTTTATTATTATTATTATTATTATTATTATTATTATTATTATTATTATTATTATTATCTCTTGTTAACACACATACATATATATGATTTTATCGGTACCTGATCCACAATAAAATGGACTCCCGGGGTCCTATGTTTTTATTATTATTATTATTATTATTATTATTATTATTATTATTATTATTATTACTCTATATTATAATAAAAATACATATTTATATTAAAGAGTTATTAAATAAAGACAACTTAGAATTGAATGTGTGTATGTATGCATAATATATATATATATATATATATATATATATATATATATATATATATATAATATATATATATAATTTATTTAAATATATATTTAATGATAGATAAAATTATAATTATTACATATATACATTTATATAATACATTATATTTATTAAAGATAAATATAAAATAAATTGTAAAGGGTATTTTTAGTATTTTCAATATAAAAGCTATTCCCAATGGCATGGGAACAGCTAATACCATAGCACCCCTAGGAATGGCTATTTCCTTTGCAAAGGTAATAGCTCATTCCTAGGAATGCTATTCCCATGACAAATTGACCGAACCAAACAATGGAATAGGTCTATTCCAAGGAATGCTATTCCATTCCTGACCTATTCCATGAACCAAATATGCCATAAGCCTATAATATTATCACTACTAAAAGAATGGTCAATGGTATTATGTTTGGGGTTACCATCTTTCCTAACCAACTATCATCAACTTCTTTCTTAAACTTTATACAAGTCTTACTCCCCTTATATTTTAGGTGAATACTCAGCCCAACCTCAGGGCAAATTAATGTTCACATATACAGTTGTGTGGACCGCAGCCTAAAACAACGTCATTGAATATTATGAGTTAGAATAATATACTTTATGAGTTAGCTAGAATAATGTACTTTATGTGTTAGAATAATGTACTTTATGTGTTTAAATAATGTATTTTATGTGTTAGAATAATGAAACTTCTAGGTAAGATAATGTATTTTATGAGTTAGAATAATGTACTTTATTAGTTAGAATAATGTACATTATGAGTTATAAAAATATAGATTGCAATGAGTTGCGTGAAATAAAAATTGCGCGAAACGACGTCGTGCTTGAACTGTGGTCCACACAACCGTGTGGACCACAGTTAACGCAATATAACTGTTGAATGACCATACCTTCTAGGATGAGAGACAAATACCAATCCTAAATGTCCACCCAAATTGCGTCTATAAATTTCAACACACCTTTAGAACCAAACTCTAGATGGAACTTTGTTCATAAGATAGTGATGGATATATTGAAGATGGACCCGATCCGGGGAAAAGTGGAGGGCGACCCGGGCAAGGAGTGCCCCCAGCCCGGGGTGGCCTTGGCCTAAAACGGCTTTAGGGAGAGGTGGCTTTGGGGTGGCCTTGGGGTGGCCTTGGTGAGAGGTAGTCTTGGCAGGAGGTGGCTTTTGGGGGACCTCGGCGAGAGAGATGGTCTCGGGGTGGCCTCGATGAGAGGTGGCTTTGGAGTTCAAGGTGGCCTCGGAGGGAGGTAGCCTCGGGGTGGCCCTGGTCGAGGTGCCCACCTTGCGTGCTACACGCGTGGACTCGATCAACAAGATCGAAGCGCCCACCC
Organism: Ipomoea triloba; assembly: GCF_003576645.1. Classification (NCBI taxonomy): domain Eukaryota; kingdom Viridiplantae; phylum Streptophyta; class Magnoliopsida; order Solanales; family Convolvulaceae; genus Ipomoea; species Ipomoea triloba. The sequence goes on along the minus strand of NC_044919.1, from coordinate 17,751,408 downwards.
TATTCTCATGGGGACGGTTAGGAGGAAACTTTAGTATAAAAGGACTCATTATTATCTTGACGATTAGGACATCATCTTCTATTATGATCTCTATTATCTGAATACAAACACTTTTGTAATGATCTTACACCATGATTAATGCAAGAACTATCTCTGCGACATTTATTAATTGTCTTTTTCAATCGAATCATCCTTCGGTAGCATTTTCTTTATTTATCGGGTTTAATAATTCGGACCACCCCAAATTAATTAAATTCATCAGATAGCAAACTAATTTAAAGGTGAAGATTGAAGTTTTTCGTGGGAGATGAAATGAATTTAGGTATGTGGATGCAAGGGTAATGATAAAACGAACAGTCTATAACTCCCCGAGTGTCGGTCTCAAAGGAGGGACGTGGAGCTGTGTCAAGTGCTAGTGCTTTCGATTGATTGAGTCATGTGATGCATTGAGTGTGGGTTGTGGATGTGGTGAATAGTAGTTGAGAGGTGTAAATGATCATAAGGTAGTGTAATTCAAATGTAGGTAAAACAAATATAAGTAAACAAATATGAGAGAAGAAGGGATTGGATCGTGTTCTTCTATATTGCATCATAGTGTGTCTCGAGTAGTGGATAAAAGATGCAAGGATGTTGGCTATTTAGGAGTGTGTCTTCTTAGTCCTTTTCCACCTATGTGTACTAGGGCATCTTAGACTTAGGAGTGCCTTTTAGCAACCAAAGTCCTAAGAGACATTTTATCAAACACCTTAGCTACACACTTTTCTACTATTCCTTATGAATTCCATAGGATCTATGATTGCCACAAAGCTTCAATCTCAACTCTAATATTAAAGACATGAAAGAGTCAAGAGCTCAATCTCTCATTTAGATTGGCCAAATCCACACAAGATCTCATCAAAACAACAATCAATAGACAAGAATAGAAATTCCAACAAGCAAAGCAATCAAATCCAAAATAAGACATAGGATCATCACACTAGCAACATAGCTTCACACAATCCAAACCCTAGATTAAACTAGCCACACATATTCAAGAATTCAAGAACAATAGCTAATTCAATATAAAAACAAGATAAGAAAAATAGATAGATTAAAGTAGAGATCACCTAGTAAAGAAGTGCATTCTTCAATCCAAGCCTTCAATCTTTCTTTACAAGGTGAATTTGCAAGACTAAAACTATCCTAAAAACTAAGAAAATGAAGAAGATATGAAATTGGGGCTGGGAAATTTTCGGACTCCCCTCTGAAATTCTATCAAGTTCCCTTAAATAGTCTCCGAAATTTCGCCCTAAAAACGTTTTCGTGTAGTGTTCCATCCACGCCACCTACACACGTGGTTGCAAGCGTGGATGGCTACTGGAAAGCTGCCACGCCACCTACACGCATGGTTGCATCTTTCTGGGTCCTCCAGGGCTCTTGACTTGCTCGGTTTGCTTGTTTAGCTTGTTTCTTGTTCCTAGTAGCTCCCGGGACCTCTGAAATGTCTCAATTTACACCAATGGTAGCTTTGTGTGTGGTTAATGAATTTAAAGCACAAAATCTCACAAGATTATAACTTAAGGATGCTAAAAATGCTATAAAACACTCTTATTTATACTCAAATAATAGGTGTCTTGGGAGCTTATCAAAAGTCAAACTAATAGCAAACTTAGTTTGCCAAGGTTTTATATATATATATATATATACATATTGATGGATATATTAAGATTAAGTTTGGAGTGAACTGACCCAGTTGGAGGCTAAGGAGAACTGACCTGAGAGGGGGCGAACCAATAATCTGGGTAAGGTTAACCCTGGTGCCCAAGGTTGACCTCAAGGTGGTCCAACCTGAGCCCATGAACTCAGGTCGGCAGGGTTCAGCCGGTTGAGACTGGCAAAAGATGCGGGCAAGGGGTACCATAACCACCCACTCCAAGCAAGTGGCGCCCGATCCACGCGGGCTATTACAAGGAAGCCATTAAAACGAGTCAATTGTTCTCATCTAGATTACAACTTATCTTGTCATCACATTCTTTATACTCTCTTTTAACCTTTGATATGAACATTTTGTCTCTTTCAAGCATTAGACATTATCTTTACATACTTTTATCCCTTTAATTACACAGACTTAGTTAATTTGTGCTCCAAATTAATTAATTTCATCAATATAATTATATCAAGGTATAAATATTTGACACTAAATTGTAACTTTTTTATAAGTGTGGATTGTTTTAATAAATTAAAATATTTCAATTTCTTTCACTAAAAATTCTAGATAATCCTATATATCAAATATCAATAATATTTTAAAGTATAATAACACCTACACTTATGAGTCAATCGTATTATTACTCTATGTTAAAAAGCCTACTATCACTTTATACACTAGAGATCAACTAGAGAACATATGATATTATGGTAGTCATAGACTACGGTGCCAATAACGTGTCTAGTCTCGATTTTCTTCTGCACCGGTATGATGCCGTTTGAATTGTAGTGTTGATGGGGGTGGTGGCGAGGTTTCTAAATTCTTATCTCCACCGCCGGATATCATTGTCATATCCAGGTACGGATTCATGTCGTTGAACAAGTAGTCCGCAGATTTGTACTCGGATCCCTGCAAATCGACTCCTTTGGCTTTGTTAGGAGTAGGGAGCAACCACGATGCCACCTCCGCTTATTCCGAGTTCTGGTTATCGAACCCGTTATTGATGTGCTAGTTAGCGGGTTCATGGAGTGGATGTCGCGGGCTCACGTGACGCAGAGGGCGGTGGCATCCGCCTTGCAGGTGAAGCTGGCCGGGGCATGCTAGCTAGAAATGTAACACCCCTGGGTCGACTTACCGTACATCCCGAGGAGTCTGGCTTGCCGTACAACCCAAGGTGCTACCGCCACACCCAAAACGAGCTCTATCATCCCCTTGACAGACCCCGCGACAGGTGCACAGGCTAACAGAAACTTCATTCAACAAACACAGCCACTCATTTTGAGATAATATACATATATATATATATATATATATATATATATATATATATATATATATATATATATTTACAGAGTATGTACCGAGGTTTTTGCCCAACGGGCCAAAACATAAGTTCAGGATTAGTCACTTCCCTGGCTACAAAACATTTACACAAAAAGGAATAAACCCCTACGGACCTTCCGGGTATCCTGCCTACTCAATCTGGCGATACGCCAGACCCGTAAACTCACCCCAGACCAGCTGCCATTCCCTTTCGAACCATGTGATATGGTCTAGGAAACGAGAAGTGACCATCACCATAGACCACTCCTTCCAATACTCGCGAGGACTTGGGTCCCACGGGTAAGGGTAATAAACTATAAACTCTAGGGGATTACTTCCCACTAGCACCTTGATGGGGTAAAAACCAAAAGTGGCTTGTACATCAGGACCCTCAGGAATAGGAAGAAACTATCTACTACCAGTGAGTCATTGGGAGCTGTAGGAGCATAGTCGGGGGCATAAGGGTCGGCACCACTCATCTGCTGCACAAAAACGTCGTAGTCTATGCCACGACCCACATCTTCCGACGAACTAGGGGAGTTCGTCGGGCTGCAAGAACTAACGCTGGACTCCATCTGAAAACAACACATTGAAGTGTAGTTAGCACAACGGCTAAGCAAGGAAATCCATTGGTTTCCCGAAACTAAATAAAGGTTTTGAAAACCAAGATGTTAAAAACTTTATTCTTTCTTACCAAGAAATTTTCCCATGTAATAGGACAAAAATCATTTGAGAATACAAATAGATATTGAAAATCATAAGTTTTTCTGCTGTAAAACTTCTAATCTTTCCCACTCATCATTTTTCCTTTCAGTCCCTCATCACAGGGAAATTTCCTTACTAATCATCTCAAGAAAGCGAATTCGCTAGCATACTTCAGTGCTAGCCCTTAACACCTTTCTCTTCTCTCGTAGTTACAGCGTAACTACCATTCATTATAAAAAAAAATATCCTTAGTTTCCTTAACTTGAGAGCTTGAGGCCTTAGGAGTAACCAATCTTGTCCCCTCCTTTCCACTTGGGTCTCGACTCGGGGTCAATGTTTGGCATCCCCCTGTATCTTATCGATTCCCCTGGATCTATACCGGATCGTTACAATGAATCCTAGTTGGCCTAACTAGGCTCGTTGAAACGAATCTTGGAATCCTAGTTGGCCTAACTAGGCTCGTTGAAACGAATCTTGCCCGATATGTTGGCCTAACTAGGCTCGTTGAAACGAATCTTGCCCGATATCTCATCCTAACTAGGCTCGTTGAAACGAATCTTGCCCGATATCTCATGAGTAACAGGCTCGTTGAAACGAATCTTGCCCGATATCTCATGAGTAACTAGCTCGTTGAAACGAATCTTGCCCGATATCTCATGAGTAACTACACTTAAGTGTGCACACCCCCGCAAACCGCAGCTTACGAGTGATACAGTACTCGGCGAATAGACTTCGCCCTCAGTATGAATTGCATGACATACGGCATAAACAAAACCACTGGGCCATGGCACTTTAAGCCCTCCCATGAGGTTTGTCAAGGGACATAAACAAACCCACTGGGCCATGGCACTTTTTGTCAAGGGACATAAACAAACCCACTGGGCCATGGCACTTTAAGCCCTCCCGTAGGTCAATCAAGGTCCGGCCATGGCACTTTAAGCCCTCCCGTAGGTCAATCAAGGTCCTCCCATGGCACTTTAAGCCCTCCCGTAGGTCAATCAAGGTCCTCATCAACTCGTCAGAAACATAAGGGTTTTCAATCAAGGTCCTCATCAACTCGTCAGAAACATAAGGGTTTTCCTTCTCCGTCCTCATCAACTCGTCAGAAACATAAGGGTTTTCCTTCTCCATCTCTTCCACGACATTGATTCATTCTCAAGGTAATCTAATAGTACCCCCTTTATCATTTCTTAGTAGTCATGGGTAACACGTATCACTTTTCCCATGTCCCATAATAACATATATGATACACCATTAACATAACATCTTCCTACTTCAGGTATACGTATATGGTATTCACATCATACATACGTATATACATACGGTTTCATATACATACACAACATATACCTATACGATTCCAAGTATAGATATACATACAAATAGAGTTCAATACATATATATATACTATATATACACGGTTTCAATATATATATACATATACTAAACAATTTCATGATTAATGTATATACATATACTATATATATACATACGGTTTTAATATATATATATACATACTAATTATTTTTTTTATTTTTTTTTATTTTTATTTTATTATATATTATTTTCGAAAATGGTATGTATATATATACATATTGTACATGATATACTCACATCATAAATACATGTACATATTTCTCAAAACATAACCTTCATAAGCATGGATGCTCACAATTTCTACTAATATGCACACAATAAAGTTCAACTCAACATCCCTAATTCATCAATTGCTATCAATTACTCAATTTCAAGAAACCTCAACCAACTCAAGGAATTTCCTTACCTCAAAGTGGTCACAATTCCTTAGAAATAACCTTGGATGATTTTCCCCAAATTTCACTTTGAAACCCTAGATCCAAATCAACTTTTCCCCAAATTTCACTTTGAAACCCTAGATCCAAATCAACACCACCCCAAATTTCACTTTGAAACCCTAGATCCAAATCAACACCATAACAAATTTCACTTTGAAACCCTAGATCCAAATCAACACCATAACATCAAATATCAAGAAACTAAGCATAGATTCATAACCTAGGAAGAATTACAAGGCTTTCTACCGAATAAAATCGAAAACTTACCGAATAAAATTGAGAGTTGAGAAGGATTTTGGCTATGGAAGCAATGGAGGAAGAAGAATTGAGAAGGATTTTGGCTATGGAAGCAATGGAGGAAGAAGAATGGTGAAGGATTTTGGCTATGGAAGCAATGGAGGAAGAAGAATGGTGAACCCTCTCTCTTTCTCTCCTCATGGAGGAAGAAGAATGGTGAACCCTCTCTCTTTCTCTCCTCTTGGTTCGGCAAAATGAAGGGGAAATGGGGAAAGAATAGCTCTTGGTTCGGCAAAATGAAGGGGAAATGGGGAAAGAATAGCTTTTGGTTCGGCAAAATGAAGGGGAAATGGGGAAAGAATAGCTTTTATACTTGATTACACTTATGTGATAAGATTAAGGGAGAAAAATAATAAAATAATAAAATATCTCAACTTGGACCGATTGGGATTGAAACAGATGAATTTTCGGCAGAAAATAATTTAAATAGAATATTCTTGAAACCACAAATTTATTCCAGTCAAAAGCTCCAATTTGGGCTAGGTTCGGTACACCGCGAAATTTCGCGATGTACGATCAAAAATAAATTTTTGCTGCTATGGGCTAATTTAATTCAATAGGAAATTCAAGAATAATAGTATGGTGTCTAGAAATCCATTTCCTAGGACAAACAAGTCCAAATACTAGTTCCTAAAAATTTTACGGTTCGTGACCAGGACGTACGATCGCAGCTTAATAACAACTATACTTTCTTATAAAAATTCTTTTGAAGTATCGGGAGATCATAACTCATGTATGTCAATACCTTAGGATAAAATAATAATGTTAATAAAATACGGGGTATTACAAGAAACCATAATTAAGTTTAAATTTATGATCATATTGAATAAATATATATTATGAACATATTACAATATGAATGTTATTAAAAAAGATGCATATGTACTATAATGTTTATATACATTAAACTTTATTTTTATGAACATGTAGAAAGACTATTATAAACGTATCCCACAGTGAATGGAGTGTGAATGGAAATATATATGAAGTATAGTGCAAATAGGAGACAAATCTTTGAGTGTTCGACAGATTGAGAAAATCCTAGGGGCTATCTTGTGCTAAGGAAATATTATCACAATCCATTCTTTTTATCAGCACTCCTCATCGGTTGTTTTCAATATGATTATATTATTTTTCTAATTTTAATAGTTCTTGTGTGGCCCTATTCTTTGATTTTTAATTAAAGGTAGCTTTTCTCTTATCAGGCATGCAGATCAGACACACAGATTGATAACCACTTTCTTATTAATGGAAGTTCTGATTTGTGCAATAACATCATCACTTCAATTTAATTTTCTTAAAATAAGAGGATGATTACATACAGAACGTATACATAATAAAAAGACATTATAAAATTTTATCAAGTGTATGTTAATTCCTTATATGTGTACATGTACTAATCCTCATCATACTCCCTAATCCTAAACCCCATTTATATTACGGGGTGAAGTAAATCTTACATTACTTAACGTTATGCTAATTTTGTGTGTTTTTTTGTGATATATTCCTTAATTTTTTTCAGGTGATTCTGCATGACCATTGGACATGAGGGGGAATCATATCATCTCGAGCACATTTAATATTAAAGTTAATTAGTTAGTTACTTAAGTTGTGTGATTTAGTTTATTAGTTAGTAACCCGAAATTTATTTTATTGTATTAGGACTTGTTTTTGGGAATAAAATTGGAAGTTTTAAATCTTGCTCTTTTGATTTTAGCCATACGTTTGGATATATGTAGATGTCTGAATGTGACGGTAACACTCCTATTTCTTTTGAGTTCTTTAGGCTTTCACAACTTTAATGTCTATTTAGTTAAAAAGGATGGTTTTCTAATAATTTAATTCGGGTTATAAATGGGAGTTTACATATTTGTTCATGCATGTCATCGAGCAGCAAGATTTGATCTAACAGAAGGAGTTTATTATCAATAGCAATCCTTGTACCAGCATAAGTCTAGTAGTAAGGTTCTTAATAGTAATTAACAAGACTTTACAAGTTACAAGGGCAGCATGACTTTAGCTGATAATATAATTGCTTACATCAACACAACAAGCCTTGATATAGCAGCACAGGTATTCTCAACTAGTAGCAGCAAGAGTTGAGAATAGCAAGACTTTTTGCTAACGGGAGAGTTTTAAGCAACAAGTCTTATGGCACGTTTGGTTCGCGGAATAGGCCTGGAATGGAATAGCATTCCCAGTAATAGGCCTATTCCGCTGTTTGGTAAAACCATCTATTCCTTGTCTATTCTATTCCTTATGGAATAGCATTCCCATTATCTCAAAATTCATTCCGTGAACCAAACATGCTGTTATTACACAGTAAGACAGACCAACAAGAAGTGTTCCTCAATATACAATAGGACTTATTTATAAGTAGTAGAACTTCTTTACCAACATTTTCTTTTTATTCCTTACTGCTTTTGGAATGTTTCACATTATCTAAGGAGGACACATGCCTTAGGAAAGTGTCTTGAATGCCTATGAAAGTGGCATTTCCAAAACTAGTTTCAAGTCAAGTGTTCAACATGTCAAATTAGACCAATATTTTCTACATTTTGAATTTGTTCTTCTCCAATGAACAAATTCATAGACTTGGCTATAAATAGCTTGAAGAAAAGACACAACAGCCAAGGAACAAGTTACACTCGAAGAGGGTAATGAGGATACATTAAGACCAAAAGTCTATTACTTAATTGTCATTGGAGTTCTACTTTATGACCAAAAGTTATATAATCACAACAATGCCTAATATTGTTTTTGTGATAAAATTGCTAGCAACATTTAGTGTTTCTCCTATAATGAAATATTGGAACAATATTTAACATATTTTCTGGTATCTTCAAGGTACAAAGATTTTAGCATTTATGTGAGAAATCAATACATGATTTTGATGGGTAACTTGGGTACTGGCTATTTTATTTGATCTCTATTATGTCAAGTTCCAAATTGGTTTTGCTATGTTTTACCCCATTGTCCTATATGAGGACAATAATGCTTGTGTTGCACAAATGGTAAATGGTTGTGTTTAGGAATATTTGAAAAAATATATAGTGTCAAAATTCAACCCACATGAGCTCCAAAAGAGGCACGAGATTATTATATATACAGAATGTTCGCTTTACTGACAATCTAGCATATTTGTTCACAAAATCTCTTTCTACACTTAGTTTTGGAAAAATGATTTTATAATAGAACATGCAGGCTTTGAAGATTGTTATTTTCGGGGGAAATGACATTTACTTGAATCAATCTAGAAGATTAGGTCTTAAAGGCCAATAGTTGTACATTTTTTCATTTGATTGAGTATTGATATAATTTTCTTAATTAAAGGTTTACTCTTTTCCTCAACTAAAATTTTCCCATTGGGTTTTTTCTAGTGAGGTTTTATCAAGGCATGTCTATGGTGTAGTAATATCCAATGGGAAGTGTTGTAAATAAATATTTGTGAACATTACTAAAGGTATTACATTTTGATAATAACTTTTCATCAGCTTTTATAGTCTTGTAGTTATATTGAAACTATGTACATAATGTATGTATTAGATTGAAGGACGAATAATAAATGATTATATTAATGGTTCTCTATGTGTCTCTTGTCTTCTCTATTTACTTTACTGTATATTAATATGATTAATTTCATTACAGATTAGATGATCAAATATGTCGTCTGCACTTTATTTTCTCAAATTACAACACTTTTTACTAACGACAAAAGAACCTCTCATTATTATTCGGAACACTACGCTTTGCAAAGTCTAAAAATTGTTTAACTCTGTCTTTGTATTTCTTACTAATTCGAGGAGCATTTATCCAACTTTTATCCATCATAAGTCAATCTAAAATAATATTAATTCTAAATAAACTTTTGTTAACATAATTCAGTAAATTTCTAAAATAACAATACAATGAACAAAACTAATTTAAACATAGACTACGGTGTATGTAGCTAATCACCGAATGCACAAGGGAAAGTTGAAAACAAAAAATGAACATAGACCACGGTGTGGCCAATCACCGGATGCAGAAGGGAAAGCCGAAAATTCGTATGAAAAAAATAAGAGAAAAATCTTACCTCAAGATAAATTTGCCCACATTGACAAACAATCTCCGATTAAACATAATCATCACCTACAAGTTTTAATTGTAAATTAATATACGAAATGGATATTGTACAAAAAATTAGTTAATTTGATTGAATAAAATTAGAAACCTAGATTCTCCAACTAAACTAAAATAAAAAACCTACATACTCCAACTCTTAACAAATATTATTAAATATATTAAAAATAATTCCAAATATACAAAATAATTCATAAACTTCAAAATATATAAACAATAGTTCCTAAAATTTGAAATATATACACAATAATACGTAAAATTTAATATATATACACAACAATTCCTATAATTCAACATATATACACAACAATTTCCAAAATTCAAAATATATACACAATGATCCCTAAAATTCAACATATATACACAAAAATTCCTAAAATTTGAAATATATACACAATAATTTATAAAATTTAAAATATATACACAATAATTCATAAATTTTGAAATATATACACAATAATACCTAAAATTACACACACACACACACACACACACAATAATTCCTAAAATTTAACATACACACACAATAATTCCTAAAATATAATTTAACATATATACACAATAATTCTTAAAATTCAAAATACATACACAATAATTTATAAAATTCAAAATATATACAGAATAATTCATAAAATTCAAAATATATATTTAATAATTCCTAAATTTTAAATATATACACAATACTTCATAAAATAAAAACATACTATAACTCATAAAATTCAAAATATATATGCATAATAATTCCTAATATTTGAAATATATTAACAGTAATTCATAAAATTCTAAATATATTAACAATAATTCAAAAATTTTGATATATGTGAGCATAAATATAATATAAACATACATGTGCAGTCCAACTATCAGCTTAGACTTTTAGTTGAGATGGAGCACATGTTTTAATTTGGTATCAGAGCCATGCAAAAGGTCATGGGTTCGAAGTGTTGCTTTGAACCCACCTCACACGTGAGGGGGCGTGTGAGTGAGAATGGGAGGCGAAGGGGCGCGCGGTCGAAACGGTTATTTGTATAAGTCGACATCGTATGTTAATTTTTTATTTTAAATTAAAGAAACGACGTCGATTTTCTAAAAACTTGATGTCATTTTTCTGTTAAAAAAATAATAATTTAGAAATATGAGAGAAAACCGACGTCGTTTCTTTAATAAATTTAAAAAAAAAAAAAAAAAAAAAGCATACATTTTTCCCCTTTCAATGTCATATGTTTGAATAAAATTTATTTCTAAAAATATGAATATACAATGTCGGTTTTTGAAATAACCGGCATCGTATAATCGTATATTATATAAAAAAAAATACATTTGCTATACGACGTTGGTTTTTCTATAATTATTAACGATGTTGGTTTAAAAAAACAAAAAAAAACAAAAAAAAAAAAGAAACCGATGTTATATGAAAATTTTGTAGTTTTGATTATTTTACAATACATACTTTCACAACGAGCCAACACTCCCACTGGGGATTAAACCTGTGACCTCTCACTTAGGAGGGCCAAAGCTATACCGCTTGACCACAAGGCCTTTAGCCGTGATTATTATGTCTGTTCACACGAGGATAGATCTTGTTTTACAAAATGCAATTAATTATTGTTTTGACATGTTGATTATACCCTGAAATTAATTAGTTTTCAATTCCAAACTTATTGATATATATTTGACTAAGTTTCAGTATGGAATTGTTGATACGAAATTTAAAATTAAATTTACATTTACTAATTTTTTGGAATTTTCTTGATTTAAAAATAGAAAAAAAAATACAGGGCCCGTTTACTAACTGGAAATTTTCTCCAGTTTGCTGGAAATTTAGAAAACTGGAAAACATAAAACATGTTTACTAACACAGTTTTCTATTTTGAAAATAGGAAATAATTTTTCCTATAAAAAATTTTTTCTAAATGGAAAACAGAATCAGATATCATTTATTAGACTATATGTCCCTATAACCACATTCTCACCATTATCTATTTACATATTTATTCATTACTATGATTACATTTATTATTATCTTCTTTTACTTATCATCATCTTCTATCTTTTCAATTTGCATTACTTATTTAAATATAATTTATTTGATTATGCTTAAAATTATAGATCATTCACATTATCAAAATTAAAAATTGAAATCTATACCACGTTTTATATTTGGATTGAACTCAATTGATTATTGGTTTAGATATTTTTAATTATGTTATATCGGATACAAGTTTAGTCCACATATCGGATATCGAAATTTCACATATATTACTATATTAGAATTCAAAATAAATTGTTCTAAAAAAATTCAAAATAAAAATTATATATTATATACATGTCATTCAAATGAATATATCCAAACATATTTTAAATATTAGGCCAAAAATATTAATATTATCTAAACTAAATTTTATGTGAACTTAATATGTTATTGGTTCAGATATATTTTTATTTATGTTATATACAGATATAAATTTGGTTCAGATATCAAATGTAAAATGTTTACATATATTGGACTTAAAAGTAAAAAATATATTTATTCTATTTAAACCAAACATATTTTAAAATATTTTAAATATAAGGTCTAAAAATCACTCGAAATTAAACTTATTGTTAATTTTATAACGTTAATCTAAAAAAAATAAATTTGAAAAAATAAGTGTTAGTAAACAAGTTTTCTAAACAGAAGACAAAGAATGAAAAACAGAGAATGAAAACTGAAAAATTAGAAAACAGAAAACAATTTTCTGTTAGTTAACAGACCCACAATATTCATTCTTTTATTTTTTGTCATGACAATTAGTAAAATCACATTAAAGTAGAAAAATAAAAAATAAGTGAAACGTTCATGCATTAGAAACTGAACCATATATCAATGGTTCCAATATACATTAAATTCACTGTTTAAGTTTCACTTATAAGTAGTTTCAAAAAAAAGTTTCACTTATAAGATATTGTGGATGTTCTCTCACTTTTGTCCCCCACATGATTCTCTTCGCAGTCATTCATCAATTGACATGTATATGTAACCAGATGATGAATGCGTTATGCTCATCTTAATGGCTAAAGGGTAAATCGAACATTGTAAAGTTGAATTTCGACCTAGCATTTTCTATTTTCTTTTTAATTATGACGAGAGAAACTGTAACTACTATTTGATTATATGCATTGTATAAATTTTGTTCATGTTAACTGGCAAGTCACACAAATGAGCTAAATCATACTAAAAATGTCATGTGCAATGAGCTCAATTGAGTTGGTATTCGAAAGAATTGAACTTGTGAACTTATTAAGGTACGAGAGTCATGCTCGTATAAACACTTATATATTTGTGTGCATGCATGTATTCGTTCATGTATATACTATTTTAATTAGTTTTTCATACATTATTCGGTATCGCACTACTATAAGGGTGTGTTTAGTTCACACTTGGGAATCAGATAAAATCGAAATGAGAATGGTAAAGAGTTTTGGTGAAAGTATTTTGCATGTTTGGTAGTATGGTGGAGTATGGAATGATTACCAATATTGATGTTTGGTTGTGTATAACCCTATAATAAGAATAAAAGTTTTAAAAATACAAAACAAACAAACAAACAAACAAACAAAACAAAACAAAGCAAAACGAAAATCTAAAAGTACTAACCCAAACTTAAAAATTAAATTACCAATAAGATGTAATGATATCCATTTTAATTAAGAATGAGATTTTTAATTGGAGGAGTAATCAAAATCCTATAACAGGTTGTTTGGTTCACGGAATCGGGAGGAAATGGCATAGCATTCCCAGTATTAGTCTATTCCGTTGTTTGGTAAACATTTGTATTCCAAGGAACAATGGTCTATTCCTTTTAGAGGGGGAATAGCTATTACTAGCACCCTGATATTAGCCTATTGCTGACCTCTCAGGAATAAGTATTTTATTTTATTTTCTTTTTTACCCTTTTTAAACCTAAATTTTTACGCTCACTTTTTTCTCTACCATCGCATCGCATCATCTCTCTCCCTGTCATCGTACACATCTCACTTCCGCCATTGCAAATTAAAATTCTTTTTCAAGATATTTCTAAACTTCTCTTCTTCTTTTTTTTACAAATTATATATATATATATATATATATATATATATATATATATATATATATATATATATATATAACTGTTGGTTTGGATGATTTTGGTTTCATGAGTACACATGTTGAGGCACAAAATGATGGAAGAAAAAGAATCAATTCAAGTAAGAGAAAAATGAGCCATGATGAAGCTATCAAGATATGTGTTGAGAGTAAGCTTAATGCTGTGAAGCTAATAAGCAATACAATGTCAGAAATTGGTAAGAACTTGTTTCATGGCCTTCAATATGATCGTGATAAGGATATGTTTCAGAAGCTTGATCGTGTATTACAATAGGTTGATGAAATGGACCTTGTTTTGTTAAAGCTCACTAATCATTCTAATAAAGTGACTTTTTTTTATCCACTAGTACAAAAACAGGCATCTGCGTCCGGAGTTATGGACTATCTATGTCCGGAGTACCTCGGACGCATATTCCGGAGACGCAGTTGCCATCGACTATCTACGTCCGGAGTTGCCCCGGACGCAGATATCTATTAGCTGCGTCCGGAACTGCCCAGTTCCGGACGCAGCTTTATTTATTTATTTTTATTATATACTAGCTGCGTCCGGAACTGCCCAGTTCCGGACGTAGTTGACACTTTTTTTTAAAAAAAAATTTTAATATGCTATTTATTTGCTGTGCACCCCAACAATTTTCTGTAGCATTTACGATATAATTCCTGTCCAGTTCTCAACACATACACATCAAAACATACCAACTTCAACATCTATATCTATCCAACAAGTTCAACATCAAACCACACCACATACATCAAAACCATACACCAAACATCAAACCACACTTATCCAACACTTCAACAATTCAAAGCTATTTCAAAAGTTTTCAAAACTTCAACAATAAATAAATCTACTCCAAATCTAAATATTTCTCACCAATTCAAAGTAAAACTAAGTTACCCAATAAAACATAATAAGTAAAACATATAATGTTAATAGTAAACACATTATTTTAACACATACCAAATACTTAACACATACATCATTACAATATTATAAAACATAAGTCATTACATCATTACAACACTTTACCTACACAAAATGTCATAAGCATTCTTTACAAAAGTATTTAGCCCAAATTTCACGAATTTCATTGATTTGATTCTCCGTGTAGGACTTTGACCCCGCAAATGCCTACAAAAATTTAGAAATTATCAAATTATTAGTTTTAACATTAATAAAATATAATTTAAAATTTTACTTACCGATGCTAAATCTTCATACTCATAGTATTGAGTGCAAATCTCAAACATATATCGCAAGACATAATATCCGCACTCCACACTACCGGGTTGTGTAGGACACTACGAATTATAAATTTTGATGTATATATATTAGAAAGTTAAACAATAATACATTACTAATAACCTTATAAAATATATAAAACAATTTTGATATATGTCTTAATTTCCCTCCATTTTAACAAATTTTTAGCTCTTTGTCCTTTCAAATTTGTGCTGACCGAAATGCCCTATAATATACTCTCATAAGGTGAATTCAAAAGAATAATAATAGTTAATAATAATAAATAAATATTATTAGGAGTTACTTACACACTCAATGGGGCCTTGATCAGTA
Source organism: Ipomoea triloba (assembly GCF_003576645.1). Lineage (NCBI taxonomy): Eukaryota > Viridiplantae > Streptophyta > Magnoliopsida > Solanales > Convolvulaceae > Ipomoea > Ipomoea triloba. The sequence continues at coordinate 17,735,758 of NC_044919.1, read as the reverse complement.
GGTCGCGGTTACATGGCAGGGGGTCTAATACATAGACCACATTTGATTTCAAGCAAATGACCAAAAGCAACCAATGACTTCTACATTATTTAAAAACAAATATGTTAACGCAATTCACAAATAAGTCAATTAATTTATATAAATAACAAAGAATATAAATTTAGTTTTCTTACTCTTGATGGTATGTAGCCAAAATAAATCTACGGTCCTTCTCTTTCTCAATCGCACGCATGACATAAGAAACGAGCGCGTTGTAATTATTTTGGAGACTATCTTGTGAAATCTTCCTTGGGCATACAAATCCAATTGATGACACTCCAATTTTCTTGCATCGCCGATAAATACATCTAAAATGTAAAAAATTAGTAAATCAAATGATAAAAGATAAAAGACTAAAGACAAAAGGAAAAAAATACTTACATTATAAAGGCTTGTATTATGGACACATCGAGCCATTGCATTGTCAGCAAGTCTTTAATGTCGTCAAACATCACGACACCAGACTTATTTGAATGATGGAATATGTCCAACACCTCCTCTACCTCCATCTCAACATAGTCCAAATTGGCTGGCAAGTGTCGTAGATATGAAACCATCTTCTTGGATTCATCTCCCAAGTGCTCCAACATATCTTCAGACACAATTGCGGGTTGTAACTCTATGGCATATTGATCATCACTTTGAAAATTCTTCATATTTTGAGCTTTGGGAATTTCCTACGTGCCAAGAAAATTTAAAAGCTTAACAACAATTAGAAGATATGAAATTGAACAAGATATTAAAGATATTCAATATTACCTGAAACTCGTTCACTGGATCAACAGACTGACAACTACTCCAAAGCGGTGTGCCTACCCTTGGACTAGCTTGTGCATTCTTCATAAAAGATTGAAGCAGCTGAGATTGCATATCCTTAAACTTTTGCTCAATTTCTTCCATTGTTTCTCTTCTTATTTTGTCAACCAATTTATCATACAGATTTTTCTCCATAGCCTCAAGATCAACCCCTGAAACACCCCTAGATGATTTCCCACGGCAAGGCATACCAAACACATCCCGAATCTTGCTATGCACTCCAACGCCTCTCACATAGCCACCGTGCTCATTAGTGCCCAGAGCTGCTGATAATATATCATTTTGATGGGTTGGTTGGAATGATCCTTAGCTTGAGACATCTCTTCACCCTTCTCGATTTATTGCAACAAAAGAAGACTGTTAGCATTCTCATTAATAATATATATATATATATATATATATATATATATATATATATNAAGCATTCTTTACAAAAGTATTTAGCCCAAATTTCACGAATTTCATTGATTTGATTCTCCGTGTAGGACTTTGACCCCGCAAATGCCTACAAAAATTTAGAAATTATCAAATTATTAGTTTTAACATTAATAAAATATAATTTAAAATTTTACTTACCGATGCTAAATCTTCATACTCATAGTATTGAGTGCAAATCTCAAACATATATCGCAAGACATAATATCCGCACTCCACACTACCGGGTTGTGTAGGACACTACGAATTATAAATTTTGATGTATATATATTAGAAAGTTAAACAATAATACATTACTAATAACCTTATAAAATATATAAAACAATTTTGATATATGTCTTAATTTCCCTCCATTTTAACAAATTTTTAGCTCTTTGTCCTTTCAAATTTGTGCTGACCGAAATGCCCTATAATATACTCTCATAAGGTGAATTCAAAAGAATAATAATAGTTAATAATAATAAATAAATATTATTAGGAGTTACTTACACACTCAATGGGGCCTTGATCAGTAGGTCGCGGTTACATGGCAGGGGGTCTAATACATAGACCACATTTGATTTCAAGCAAATGACCAAAAGCAACCAATGACTTCTACATTATTTAAAAACAAATATGTTAACGCAATTCACAAATAAGTCAATTAATTTATATAAATAACAAAGAATATAAATTTAGTTTTCTTACTCTTGATGGTATGTAGCCAAAATAAATCTACGGTCCTTCTCTTTCTCAATCGCACGCATGACATAAGAAACGAGCGCGTTGTAATTATTTTGGAGACTATCTTGTGAAATCTTCCTTGGGCATACAAATCCAATTGATGACACTCCAATTTTCTTGCATCGCCGATAAATACATCTAAAATGTAAAAAATTAGTAAATCAAATGATAAAAGATAAAAGACTAAAGACAAAAGGAAAAAAATACTTACATTATAAAGGCTTGTATTATGGACACATCGAGCCATTGCATTGTCAGCAAGTCTTTAATGTCGTCAAACATCACGACACCAGACTTATTTGAATGATGGAATATGTCCAACACCTCCTCTACCTCCATCTCAACATAGTCCAAATTGGCTGGCAAGTGTCGTAGATATGAAACCATCTTCTTGGATTCATCTCCCAAGTGCTCCAACATATCTTCAGACACAATTGCGGGTTGTAACTCTATGGCATATTGATCATCACTTTGAAAATTCTTCATATTTTGAGCTTTGGGAATTTCCTACGTGCCAAGAAAATTTAAAAGCTTAACAACAATTAGAAGATATGAAATTGAACAAGATATTAAAGATATTCAATATTACCTGAAACTCGTTCACTGGATCAACAGACTGACAACTACTCCAAAGCGGTGTGCCTACCCTTGGACTAGCTTGTGCATTCTTCATAAAAGATTGAAGCAGCTGAGATTGCATATCCTTAAACTTTTGCTCAATTTCTTCCATTGTTTCTCTTCTTATTTTGTCAACCAATTTATCATACAGATTTTTCTCCATAGCCTCAAGATCAACCCCTGAAACACCCCTAGATGATTTCCCACGGCAAGGCATACCAAACACATCCCGAATCTTGCTATGCACTCCAACGCCTCTCACATAGCCACCGTGCTCATTAGTGCCCAGAGCTGCTGATAATATATCATTTTGATGGGTTGGTTGGAATGATCCTTAGCTTGAGACATCTCTTCACCCTTCTCGATTTATTGCAACAAAAGAAGACTGTTAGCATTCTCATTAATAATATATATATATATATATATATATATATATATATATATATATTTATTTATTTATTTATTTATTTATTTATATTTATATTTATATTTAAAGTATTTGTATTACTTACAATTTTACCAAACACTTCCATTGTTTTTTCGTTGGGAATGTAATAACTTCCATCTTCGGATTTTTTAGACCTCGCTCGAATCCAATCCAAGCTACGATCATTTGCTCCTATTTTCGATGTAATAGAAGCGCAAGAAGATTGTGAAAACAATGGGTCAGACAGCATCCACTCATACTGCTTTCCAATATAACCTCTGGACCCTAAGTAGTGGGGATGCTCATTTCGAATACTACCAAAAACTAATTTTGGTTATATACTTTATTGAGTATTTACTTATATACTTGAATGTGATAATTATTTCTTATTTATTGGACACTTTGTTAATTTTGATTAAATATTTTATTGATAATTATTTGATTTACTTGAATTTTTTATAATTACTTATCTTCTTATTATCTATTGTACACTTTATTGTAAAATTTAAAACTACCAAAAACTAATTAAAAATTTTATTACCTACGGAATATTTCCAAAAGGAATATTGATAATTATTTGATATCAATTCTCATTCACATATCTATATTTGTGAACCAAAAGAAACAATGTATTATTATTAGCAATATACAATAACACACAATAATTAATCAAAGTTAAATTAAAAATTAATAAATATCAAGTATAAATTAATAAATTAAGCAAATTAAATTAACACACAATAAATAATCAATTAATAAATTAATAAAAAAATAAATAAAAAAAACAAAACAGAACAAAAAAACTACCTTTCACCGGCGGCGGCGACGAGCGGGAACGATGGCGAGGAGGTGCGGCGTTGCGTCGCGGCTGGTTGGTGCGGCGGTGGCGACTTCGTGCGACGACGGCGACTTCGTTCGGCGGTGGAGACGTGCGGCTGTGGCGCTGGTTCGGCGACCTGGGGCGTTGCGGTGCGGACGTTGTGTTGCGGAGCAGAGTTCCAGCGGCGGCAATGGAGTTCCGGCGAGGCGGCGTGGAGGCGGCAGTGGCTGTTGTCGGCAATGGAGGCGGCGGTGGCTGTTGTCGGCGGCAATGGACGAAGGGGCGGCGGCTGTTGGTGTTCTGTTTTGTGGTGGTGTTGGCTCAGATCTGATCGATTAGCTTTGGTTAAAGAAAAAAAAAAGATAAAATAATGCAGCTGCGTCCGAAGTTGGAACTTCGGACGCAGCTGCGTGGAACGCGTACATCAGCTGCGTCCGAAGTTGGCCAATTTCAAAAAAAAATTAATTAAAATTTAGACAATTTAATTACAAAAATGCCACCGCGTCACTTTGCGCGTTCGGAGTTTTAACTTCGGACGCAGCTGGTCCTATATTTTTGGTCAATTCTGTACTAGTGCTCATTCTTGATCCTGATGGAAGCCTATAGTGGATCAGAAGATTCCTTGCTAGCAATTAATCATTATTCATATTTATGTTTTATGAACATGGCTAGTATCATTGAATTGTTTTGAGTATTTTGTTTTAGAAAAAAAAAGAAAAAAAAAAGAAAAAACTTATGTTATTCTTCCTCTGAATATTAATAAATATTCTTTAAAAAAAATTGTTATTTATATGAATACTTTGCTTCATAATTTACAGATTATTGACGAGATGATGATGATGATATATTGATTAGCAATTGATTATGGAATGATGGTTAATTGATGCGTAATAATAATAATAATAATAATAATAATAATAATAATAATAATAACAATAACAATAACAATAACAATAACAATAACAATAACAATAACAATAACAATAACAATAACAATAACAATAACAATAACAATAACAATAACAATAACAATAATAATAATAATAATAATAGTTATAATAATAATAATAATAATAATAATAATAATAATATTATTATTATTATTATTATTATTATTATTATTATTAAAATATTTTGTCCAAGGGAATTTATGTCTTTTAAATATATATTGCATTTCTATTCCTTTAATCAACCAAACGTTGGAATACAATTCTCAAGTCTACTCATTCAGCGAACCAAACAATATAATACAATTCATATTCCATTCCTTACCTATTCCATTTCTTATGGAATAGTATTCATATTCTCTCCAAATTCATTCCATGAACCAAACGTTGTAAATGTGTTTTATAAAATTGTTAACCAAACACTAACTATATGATAATGATTCTCATTCCTAGTGTGTAAACTCATTAACCAAACACATCTAAGATATTAATTCAAATTTGGTTCGTGTTGTGGGTTTATATACTAATTTTTAAATTTATTCTAAAAAAAATACTAATTTTTAAATTGCTGATTTTATTTTTCATTATATATGTGCATTCGCGTATTCATTCATGCTTTTCTAGATACCTCATTTATAAGAGTGGAGCACACTATATATGAATTGAATTGTATTGTATTATATATATATATATATATATAATATAATAAGCATTGATAATCAAAAGAAATCAATAGGCTAACACTAAAGTAATCTTTTTTTTGTCATCAAGGAATTGAGAATTAGGTCAAACTAACTATTTTGCTTCCCACTCCCCCTCCCCCCCCTCCAAAAACAGAAAACATATAAATCTCTTATTAAAAAGTAAAAATATATTTGGTTTTAGTAGTGGAAGTGGTAGATTGAGTTGTCTTTTCAATTTTTGATCAAGTGTATAGTTAAAGAAGTATCAATGTCACTGTGGCCCTATGAGCGTATTGAAATTCTTTTATCGCTGCTTTAAGGATAGCAAGTTGCGCACCAAATTCTTGATAATGTGCGAGAGAAATTTTTAATAACATAGATAATGGCAGTTTTAAACTAAAAGTAGAAAAAGTTGTTGCTAAATAAACTTAGTGTTCATGGGAATACCTCCCCTAATAAGAGCCATAGAACCTTTCCTTTAATTAGTTGACTAATATATCCCAACTTAATTGAATACTATTACTATTTTTTTATTTCAAGATATTGAAATGGTGATACCATATTATATTGTATGCATGCCATATGGAACGTAACACCGGTTAAACCGTACCCTCAATTTGTTTCTTATATTTCTTATAATACATTGATTTAGTGATTAGATTGTCCAACTACACCAATAAATCAAATAGGAGACAAATTTATCATATCTAAGATTAGCTTTATGAAGAACCAGTCTTATTCCAACTGGTTAAGAAATATACTAGTCAACTCAAATAAACCTACAATAGTAAGAGAGGGTTTTCTAGCAGCACATTTTTGCAACCTCTAAATGCTAGAAATATATTTATATTATTAGTCCAGTGTCACATACTAGCTTATATTATAGTACTAATTTTTCTTATGTGCGATGCGCAAAAATAGGTGCCCAATATTAATATTTTATATTAAAATTTTAAATATTTAAATATTAATATAGTAAATAATAATAATACTAATAATAATAATAATGTAAAATATTTTTATAAATTGAATATTTATATTTTAAAAAATAATTAACATATAACTCTAATATTTAATGTGTATATATTATTATTATTATTATTATTATTATTATTGTAGAAGATAAGAAAATATATGGTGGATGCATGTGCATAGTAAAAATAGTGGAAAGATAACGGAAGTTATAACGGTAGGGGTATATTTGTTCACAATATTATGTAGTACAACTTTTATAACATAATGTACAAAAAAAATTTAACGGAAAAAACAGACATAAATGAGGGGTATAACCTTCATTCACATTTATTATGTTTTTAGATATAGATGACCGAAGTCCCGACCCACTGTATTTTAACCTTATAGTGTCTAATTTGCACTTAGATTGGTAATAAAAGCATGTTCTCTATCTTTATCTCTACGTGGTGTAAATATAAACTTCTAGCGTGATCTAATTCACATTTTAAATTTTTATTTGAAAGAGGAATTGTCCATATAAGGAAATTATGTTTTGTTAAAAAGGCCATATTCCTATTATTATAAATACAGTAGTAAATAGAAGGGGACATTGGCTTAAAAAAAAAAAAAAAGAAATAAGAATTAGTTACAAAAATATTACCATTTTTTATTCAGTTATTGTAATAAACATGATACATTTTTTTTATTATGTTGTTACAATTTTCATAATTATAATGGTAGTACACATAGATAGCAATCATGTATAAATTCGATTAATTCCCCCTTTTCATCACTTGGACAATGACTAGCTACTAGCCAAGATGACCATAGGTCAACGACTTGAATCTCGTACGAAATAAAGAATTTAGCGGCTAAAGCTAGCGTAACTTCCCTGAAAAATCTAACTAACTTCGAAATTGATCCCCAAGTTTGTTATTTGTTATTAGTTTGGTGTTAATTTGATCTATATATAACTTATGTTGAACTTTTTTACTTTTATGGTATTGAGGGTGATAATGGAGATATATATAGAGAGATTAATGCTCAGGTGCAGCCGAGCCTCCCTGCTGTTATGGGGTGTTTTTGTGCATTTTTATTGTTTTGTATTTTTCTATTACTAATGGTGTAAACCTTACTGACCGTACGGGAAGGCACGACCACACACACACACATATATATATATATATGCTTATGATCCCATGAGAATACACCCTTAGGAGAAAACTAAGAATCAATCTCAGCGTTGCATCTGTAAAAATCGGTATCAAATTAAATTTACAAAAAAAAAAAAAAAAAAAAAAAA
>NC_044919.1:17692996-17727759 GCF_003576645.1 Ipomoea triloba | reverse complement strand
AAAAAAAAAAAAAAAAAAAAAAAAGTGAGGTGACATTTTCGTAATTATCGTCAACTTCACTTTGCAAACTTGAACACCTAAATTACTAAATATGTAATATGTAAACAACTAAATATGCAAACCTGGATAAATTTTTAAAAATAAACGAAAATGCTACATTTTAAATCTAAAGTGTAGATGCTAGACTATAAGCATTAAAACGTGAACCACTAAACCAAATAAAATAAAACACTTAGTCATAAACTTTAAAATTGAAAACCTAAGTGCAATGCACTTTCATTTTGTTGCAAGTGCAATCTTGTAATACTAAATGTGCAATATGTTAATACTAAATGTGCAAACCAGAAAAACTCCAAGGAGTACAAATTTTAGTGATCAAATTTGTACAGTAGAGTTGGTGATAATTACGAAAATGTCACAGCATTTTTTTTTAAATTGATCTGGTCCATCTGATATTTCCAAATGTAAGTCTAAGATTGGTTATTAGTTTTCTCTTAAGGACTTGTTCTCATATGATCATATATATATACTTGTGTTCAAATGACTACTTGCGAATTAGTGCATGAATTTACACAATCTACTCAATAAATACACACAATATAATACTCCAGGTGCACAATGCACAAAATCTAGCTATCGTACCCCTAAATCTAGAAGATTGTGTGCATTCCAATGTATGCATTGATGCATGTTCATAAGTTCTCACTTAAGACATAATTCTCATTTGATCATGAAAATTGTATATTTATAAAAGTGACATACACCATACTACAAAGATAAATTAATTAAATCACGTATATTCATTTTTTTTAACTTTATATCATATTAAGTAATCACACATTATTTTCGAAATTTCTCACTAGTTTGCACCAACTTAACTATTATATTCCACCAACTAGAATATTTGTTTACAAAGTTGCAATTAATTAATTATAAATTTATAGCCCTCTATGGAGATGATATTATTATCTAATCTGGCTTAGGGACAAGAAGTATACTCCCATTTATTTTAATTAAAAAAGTTCCCAAGTTCCCCTTAATAAATAGCAGAAGCCAAAAACAATTTCCAAGTCTCTTTCAATCTTCTCTATGCACGCTAACAAGTCTCCTCGATCGCCGCATTTTCTTCGATATCATAGCAAAAGGTATATATGTTTGGATATTTCTTCTCTCCTCAATACTGATTATTGAACCTAAACCTTTAGAGGCTTATGTTTAGATTTTTTTCTTCTTTTAAATATTGTTTATTGATTGCTAAGCTCTTGAAGACTTATGTTTGGATATTTCTTCGGATCTTTTCCTAAATACTGCTAATTGATCGTTAAACCCTTGCGGGCTTATATTTCATGTAAAAATCATATGATAGTATGCATTTTAAGACAATCATTATTGCATGTACCATGGTTTACACAGCTGTGTGGACCAAAAATAAAAAGTATATTATTTTTGTACTGAAGGTACATGATTTGATATATACTATAAAATAATGTACTTACAGTATAAAAATAATGTACCTTCAATATAAATAATGTACTTTTTATTTTTGGTCCAGACAGCTGTATGGACCATGGTCCATGCAATAATTTGCCATTTTAAGGGGTTTTAATTAATTTTTTTTATTTAATTTGTTTAGTACTTTTTAAGGTTTCTATGATGAGCATGTCGTGCTTAGCTTCCAAACCGTCACCACCGCTTGTAAGCTTCCCCGGGGGAATAAACTTGGACCCGTTATTTATCGATCCCCGGCGGCGAAAAGACAAGGTGGTGATAGTGGTGGGGGCCACCGGGACCGGAAAATCAAAGCTGGCAATCGACCTGGCCCGGCGTTTCCCGGCGGAGATCATAAATTCCGACAAAATGCAAGTGTACAAAGGGCTGGACATAGCCACCAATAAGGTGACGGACGAGGAGCGGCGTGGAGTGCCCCACCACCTGCTAGGAGTCATAGACGACCCGGACGAGGATTTCGCGGCGGCGGATTTCTGCGTCCACGCATTGCGCGCCATGGAACTCATCGCCCGGAAAGACCGCGTCCCCATAATCGCCGGCGGTTCCAACTCCTTCATCAAGGCCCTGGTGCTCGACAACCTCGAGTTCCGCTCCAGATACGAGTGCTGTTTCCTTTGGACGCAGGTTGTTAACCTATATGTGGCTGATATTTTCTACAGTTATTATTCTAAATTTATTCCTGTAAACTAGTTTCTGTTGTAACTTATGCTACTTCTCCTCCATTGTATACTATTTATAGCCTGCTCATTTGATCATTAATAAACAAGACAGTTTTTACTCCATAACTTTACACAGATTTCGTTACAAATCCTGCAAAGGTTTGTGTCGGAGCGGGTGGATAAGATGGTTGAAGCGGGGCTAGTGGAGGAAGTCCGGGATTTCTTCGACCTTACCGGCGGGGATTATTCGCGCGGGATTAAACGCTCGATTGGGGTCCCCGAGCTAGATCAATTCTTCCGGCAAGAAAACCACGTCGATAGAGAGACAAGGAAGCGGCTTCTCCAGGCAGCCATTCAGAACATTAAAGCTAACACCGGAAAGTTGGCTCGCCGTCAACTTCAGAATATTCTCAGGCTGCAAACCCAGTTGCCGTGGAACATTCACAACCTTAATGCCACCGAGGCATTTGAAGCCCGTGGAGGCGATGAATCTTGGGAAAGGCGTGTGGCTCGTCCCAGCACCGTCATCGTAAACGACTTCCTTTCCCGATCCAGTAATAACTTCGCGGTTTCCCCGCCGCCGCCGCCTCAGAACGGAGTTCTCACGGCCGCTTCCGTGCTCGGAACTCCCGTGGCTGCCGCGACTCGTTAGTTCTCCGATATGGTTTCCGTTTAACGGCGACTGGAAAAAAGAAAATCAAACATTCACCGCTACGGAGAAATTTTGGGTATGGTGTGGAATACCGGGGGGAACGCCAATGTAAGATAAAATAAAATAAAGGGAAAATTGTATTTTTGTCCTTCACGAATATCTTAGTTACTGAGTTATATGCATAATCATTTTTAAATTCTAAGTTATGTACGGAATAACGATTTTAGTTCTTGAAAGACTTAATTTGTCATTTTATTAAGTGATAAATTAGTGGTTAAAATAGTTTTTAAGATATTAAAATTGTCACTTCGTGCATAACTTAGAGTTAAAGATGATCAAGTTTATTACGGTTATAATTGAATAATAAAAATGTAATTTTTTAATAAAATAAAATAAGGCTTGGAATTTTTAAAATTGTTTGATCAGCTTTTTCGTAAAATCTGACAGGTCGCTGTCGGGCCGTTAAATAACTATATATTGCGACCGTACAGTTTAAAAGCATGGAAATGAGTAGCTTTACGGTGGTGCATCTTTGGTTCTGTAGGATTTCATTTTGCACTAGAAGGTGTGGACCCAACAAGTCAACACCTCTGGCCCCACCTTTTTCAATAAGGAGAGAGAGAGTGTGTGCTTTTTTTTTTTTGGTATCATTTGTGTTATTCTTGGATATAAAGAGGGAATGGTATACTTCATGTAATGCCATGATGTTGAGACTGCAAACGTTTGATATGCTTTTATGAAGAAATAAATTTTAGTAAATTTTTAGTGTATATATATATATATATATATATATATATAGGTCCTCAATCCCATGAGAACAAGGTTTTAGGTACTAGCTTTCCCGGTCATTTTAGTCCAAAAAAATTGAAATTCGTCAACACAATTTTATATAATAATTCCTTATCAGAAATTCTTGCCTTCCTTATTTATGGCTAAAATTAACAAAATATTCAAAATATATTTCCATTCCTTATTATACACGGAAATTAATGAAATATTTTATTCAATTCAATTTCTGAATGGATTCCTTATTTATGTACATATATTAACAAACTTGTCACACGGAAAGTAATATTTATTAAACAAAATTATAGTTATTATACCATGCAATTCAATTATGGTTCAAAATATTTTGGGTCACACTTGTGTGAGACCGCCTCACGGATCCTTATTCGTGAGATGGGTCGGGTCGGGTCAAAGCACCATGCAAATGTCATACTTATATGTTCAAATATAACACTAATTAAGAATACAATTTTTGTTACTTATTAGAGAAAACTAGTTTTATACGCGCATTACGCGAATGGGTTATGCCCAATGTTTATATTTAAATAAAGGTAAAAACTTGTGTGAGACCGTCTCACCATGAGTCGGGTCGGGTCGGGTCGGGTCGGGTCAAGATGCAAATGTAACACTTATATGCACAAATGTCATACTTATATGCTCAAATGTAATACTAATCCGGAATAAAAATTTTGTTACTTATAAGGGTAAATGTAATACTTTTAAGGGAAAATACAATACTTTTACATTTCGATTTAAAAATATTACATTTGTCCTCAAAAGTATTATATTTGCCCTTATAAGTAAGGGGCACTTGTCAACATTACTTATTATGAAAAATGTATTACTTTTTCTCTTATAAGTAACAAAAATTGTATTATCGATTAGTGTTATATTTGAGCATATAAGTATGACATTTGCACATATAAGTATGACATTTGTATGGTGTTTTGACCCGACCCGACCGTCTCACGAACAAGGATCCGTGAGACGGTCTCACCCAAGTGTGACCCTTAAATAAATATTTGAAAGTATATCAATGCAAGATTATATAGGAGAAGTTTATACATGGGTAATTGAATGTCGAATTTTTTTATTTAAATATCTAACTCAAAGTATATGAATCCAAGATAATATAGAAAATTGATTATAATTATTACTAAAATAAATGTTTGCAACCTTGTAAAATCGATAGTCTAAATATTTGGTCTTATCTAAAAATGAATCCGGGGTTCTATCAACACTATTGGGATGTGGTAGGGGGTGATGTCTCTGCTTTTGTGTTAAACTGTTTGAATAGTAGCTCCTTTCCACCTGGCCTGAATGATACAAATGTCGTTCTGATCCCGAAGAAACATCACCCAGAACTGGTGTCTGATCTCCACCCCATTGCATTATGTAATGTAGTATATAAGATCATGGCAAAGATGGTGGCAAACCGAATGAAGTCGTTTTTGGGAGAGATCATCTTTGACTCTCAGAGTGCATTCATCCCTAACAGGCTAATTACAGATAATATCCTAATTGCTGCAGAGGTGGGTCACTTTCTGAATAGGAAACACTGTGGAGTGATGGGCTGTGGTGCACTCAAGTTAGATATGGCGAAGGCATATGACAGAATGGAGTGGTCTTTTCTCCGCCGGATGCTTCTAGCTCTGGGTTTTGCTGAGGAATGGGTGAACCTGGTAATGCTTTGTGTTACCACAGTGTCCTATAATTTCTTGGTAAATGGTAATGCTGTTGGTCAGGTTGTTCCTACGAGAGGTATTCGACAGGGAGACCCTCTTTCGCCTTATTTATTCATTATTTGTGCTGAGGGTCTTTCTCTGTTGCTGCAGCAGGATGAGATTAGGGGTGCTATCCATGGCTGTAGGGTAGCCAGAGGTGCCCCTCCTATTTCACATTTATTCTTTGTAGATGACAGTTTGTTGTTCTTCAAGGCTAATGCGGAGGAGGCAGGTGTTATTAAGCAGTGCCTAACTGACTACGAGTCCATGTCAGGGCAGTCAGTGAATTTTCATAAATCTAGTGTCTGTTTCAGCAGGAATACCACTGAAGCAGATAGAGATGTTGTGGCTTCAATACTGGGTGTCGTGCAGGCTCCTAACTTTGGAAAATACTTGGGTCTGCCTTCTTTTATTGGAAGGGAAAAAAGAGCAGTGTTTTCGTACATTGAGGATAAAGTGAAACAAAGAATTAGCTCTTGGACTAAGAAGCTCATCTCATAAGCGGGGAAGGAGGTATTACTTAAAAGTGTGGCACAATCTATGCCAACTTTCTCTATGAGTGTATTTCTTTTACCGGATTCTGTTTGCTCATCCATTGAAAGAACAATGAACAAGTATTGGTGGGGTACTGGGAATGAAAGGGGCATTCACTAGAAGGCTTGGGATAGACTATGCATCCCAAAGAAGTTTGGTGATTTGGGGTTCAAAGATCTAAGGGCTTTCAACCTGGCAATGCTAGGAAAACAAGCTTGGCGATTTTTAACCAGACCTCAGTCACTGGTAACAAGAGTATACAAAGCTAGATATTTCCCCAAAACATCTTTTGTTGATGCTACACTGGGTGGTAATCCAAGTTTCTGTTGGAGGATCATCATGGCTGCCCATGAGCTTATTTGCAGTGGTGTAAGGAGAAGGATTGGTGATGGGAAATCTACTCTAATATGGGGTCACCCTTGGTTACCTAATGACCCATCACCAATGGTTCAGACTCCCATGCCAGTTGCACTCAATGGCTCTCTGGTTTCTGGGCTGATTGATCCTAATTCTGGTTCATGGGATCTTTCAATCCTGCAGGATGTTTTTAGTGCACCCGATATTGAGCGTATTATGTCAGTACCAGTTAGCCCACATCACAAGGATTCTTGGTTTTGGTTGGGAGACCCAAAAGGGTGTTATTCGGTAAAAGAAGGTTATCGACGTGTTATGGGGGATTATGAATTTAGCCCTGGAGCTTATGATAAATGGCTACATTTGTGGAAGATTAAATGCCCTGCTAAATGGAAGATTTTTGTATGGAGAAGCTTTATCTAATGTTCTGCCTACCACTACCAATCTAATTTTAAAGAGGGTGGAGATTGATCCAACATGTCCCATGTGTGGCAATTTTCATGAGAATATTATGCACTCTCTAATAATGTGTGACTACTCAAGACTTATTTGTCATGAATCTTCACTGCATGTTCCTTCTATGATTCAAGATGATTTTGTTATGTGGTTTGACAATGCCCTTTCCATGCTTAATAGTGAGGAATTATTTGTTGTTATAGCAGTGATGTATTACATTTGGAAGGCTCGAAATCACGCTGTTTGGGATGGCTATCTTCCGGCGCCATCTTGTGTGTGGCGAGAAGCAAATTCGGCAGCAGCTGCATGGAGGAATACTCATTCTCAACAGATTCCGCCCAAGCCTCCCATGCCCCTGCCCTTGCCGTTGCCGACTGGAGAACAGCTACAGCAATGCTTCATCGACGCAAGCTTCCGGCCTCAAACCAGGACAGCTTCGGTGGGCGTAGTTTTGATGGCGCACGACGGTGGATTCATAGCAGGATTAAGTGCGCGGCTTCCCGCCTATTTTTCGCCACTCATGGCGGAGTCATTAGCTTGCAAGGAGGCTTTGTCTTGGCTCAAGAATCGCGGTCTGTCAGCTGTGCACATCTTTACGGATTGTTCCACGCTTAGGGATTTACTTAACTCCTCTCACTCGGAGCTTTTGTCATATGTTGGGTATTCGATTGATGCCTCTAGGACTCTTATGTCATCTTTTATTTCTTGTTCAATTCATTTAGTTCCTAGATCTCATAATAAGGCTGCACATACACTTGCAGCTGAGGCTTTCTCTCAGGAGACACCTTTGTACTGGGATTTAATCCCTCCAAACTCTATTGCTCATTTGTTTTAATCTACCTTTCAGGTTTGATTTCAAAAAAAAATATATAACATTATTTTGTACTATAACTTTGATATTTAATTACAAGATATTGTAAAAATAAGATAATGGACAATGTAATGAATGTCAATTGATAAATTTGAATGTAAAGAATCTTTGCATGAGAGAAAATAAAGGCAATATAACTAATGAAATTATTTTTCTTATTTAATTTAATTTTTTGATAATGAATAATTTTTTCAAATAAAGGTATTGTAAACACATAATTCTAAATTAAAGAAATACATATGTATCATTTTTTGTTGTAGCTACTAATTTATTTATTTAATTTAATAAGAGTAAAATAGAGTGAGAAACTTAATTATGTCAAATTTGATTGAGATGAGGTTCGAACCTAAGACCTTTCTTATAGAAATTAATGGGTAAGTTAAAAGTTAACGGAATGTTAACGGAGAAGATAATATTTAACGAAAAACTTAACGGATAATCATAAAAGTAAGGTTAAATTAGGTAATCTCTATTAATAATATTAATCTGAATTATCTTAACCATCTATTTGATTAAATAATTCATCTGAACCATCCATTTGATTAAATAATTTGACTGCCATTTTTTCTATCCATTTTAGGCCTAACTCTCTTTGGCTCTTATTAGTATAGTAGAAGTAATACATTTTTCATAATAAGTAATGTTGACAAGTGCCCCTCACTTATAAGGGCAAATATAATACTTTTGTGGAAAAATGTAATACTTTTAAATCGAAATGTAAAAGTATTGTATTTTCCCATAAAAGTATTACATTTACCCTTATAAGTAACAAAAATTTTATTCCTGATTAGTATTACATTTGAGCATATAAGTATGACATTTGTGCATATAAGTGTTACATTTGCATCTTGACCCGACCCGACCCGTCTCATGGTGAGACGGTCTCACACAAGTTTTTGCCAAATATTTTAATCTTGCGTGTATATATATATATATATATATGATGTATATTATAGTATTCAAACAAAAATATAACTATATTATGTTAATGTACGTAATTATATTCTTCTCATGATAATATTAAAAAAAAATCAAACAATCAAATTACTATATGATGTATATTACAGTATTCAAAAAAATTATTACTATATTATGTTAATGTATGTAATTAAATTGCTCTCATGATAATATTCAAAAAAAATAAAAATTCCAACAATCAAATTACTACATGATGTATATTATAGTATTCAAAAAAAATTACTATATTATGTTAATGTACATAATTAAATTCCTCTCATTATAATATTAAAAAAAATCCAACAATCAAATTACTATATTATGTTAATGTATGTAATTAAATTGCTCTCATGATAATATTCAAAAAAAAATAAAAATTTCAACAATCAAATTACTATATGATATATATTATAGTATTAAAAAAATATTAATATATTACGTTAATGTACGTAATTAAATTCCTTTCACGATAATATTCAAAAAAAATTCCAGCAATCAAATTACTATATGATGTATATTATAGTATTCCAAAAGAATATTATTATATTATGTTAATGTGCGTAATTAAATTCCTCATGATAATATACAAAAAAAAAATTCTAACAATCAAATTACTATATGATGTATATTATAGTATTCCAAAAAAATATTACTATATTATGTTAATGTACCTAATTAAATGATATTCAATTATACGGTTTCGTGTTTGTAGGTTATATATGTATTTATATATTTATTAATTAATTAATTTAGAAATTTGAAATCAGTCAATATAATATTACAATACTTAACAAAATGATTTATGTACATATATTAACAAAATAGTCACACGGAAAGTAATAATTATTCAACAAAATTATAATTATTATACCATGCAATTCAATTATGGTTCAAAATATTTTAATCTTGCGTATTTTTAATATATATATATATATATATATATATATATATATATATATATATATATATATTACTATATGATGTATATTCTAGTATTCAAAAAAATATTACTATATTATGTTAATGTACGTAATTAACTTCCTCTCATGATAATATTCAAAAAAAATTCCAACAATCAAATTAGTATATGATGTATATTATAGTATTCAAAAAAAAATTACTATATTATGTTTAATTAAATTCCTCTCATGATAATATTAAAAAAAAATTCCAACAATCAAATGACTATATGATGTATATTATAGTATTAAAAAAATGTTACTATATTATGTTAATGTACGTAATTAAATTCATCTCATGATAATATTCGAAAAAAATTCTAACAATCTAATTATTATATGATGTATATTATAGTATTCCAAAAAAATATTATTATATTATGTTAATGTACGTAATTAAATTCCTCTCATGATAATATTCAAAAAAAAATCAACAATCAAATTACTATATGATGTATATTATAGTATTTTTAAAAAATATGACTATATTATGTTAATGTATGTAATTAAATGCTATTCAATTATACGGTTGTGTGTTTGTAGGTTATATATGTTTTTATATATTTATTAATTTATTTATTTAAAAATTATAAATCAGTTAACATACTATTACAATACTTAACAAGATTATTTATGTACATATATTAACAAAATAGTCACACGAAAACTAATAATTATTAAAAAAAAAAAATTATAGTTATTATACCATGCAATTCAATTATGGTTCAAAATATTTTAATCTTGCGTATTTTTAATATGTATATATATATATAGATTACTATATGATGTATATTATAGTATTCAAATCTCGATCTATCAAATATCTATTCAAGTATGTAAACAAAGGCAACGATCGAGCTACTTCGTCTTTTATGCAATGACGATTAACAAGAATCAAGGTCAATCACTTTCTCACATAGGCCTCTTTTTGAAAAGACCAGTATTTAGTCATGGACAATTAAATGTTGCTGCTTCAAGAGTCACCAACCTAAATGGATTGAAGATTTTGATTTGTAATAACTGATAAGGAGAACACCCAAAGTAATAATTCCACAACACCCTAAACATTGTATACAAAAAGGTTTTCTAAAATTTGTGAAATGTTATTATAATATTTCATCATAGTTTCATTCATACAATTCTACAATAATTTTCTATTTTGTAAATTTCTCCCTTAATTCATCATATCATAATTGTTGTTGTGCATCGCACGGGTAAAACACTAGTATATATAATAATAGGAGTGTCTGAAAATGTTTTCCCGCCCAAACTAATGGGCATTTTTGTAATATCAAATATTTGGATAAAAAAATCATTTAGAATTAAAATTAATTACCCTTTCCTTTGATAACCCTTTGCTTCATAATCTGTGCTGTATATATCACCACACCCTCCCTTTCTTTATCTCATAACTAGTTTTATACGCGCATTGCGCGAATGGGTTAATGCCCAATGTTTGTATTTAAATAAATATTTGAAAGTATATCAATGCAAGATTATATAGGAGAAGTTTATACATGGATAATTGAATGTCAAATTTTTTTTTATTTAAATATCTAACTCAAAGTATATGAATCCAAGATAATATAGAAAATTCATTATAATTATTACTAAAATAAATGTTTGAAACCTTGTAAAATCGATAGTCTAAATATTTGGTCTAAAAATGATAGTCTAAATAAATACTACTTTTAATTTGAATTTTTCTAAGTGTTCTTAATTCTCTTTTGAGTAACATTGTCATTGTCTTCATCTCTTCCTTTTTGTTGGTAGTGTGTTATTTGCAATTCGGATATTGAAATTTTGAAATTTTAAAATATTATGTATTCCAAAGATATTAAAATTAAAGGTAGTTTCTCGCTTCAATTTGCTGGGTAATGGGTTATTTGAGTACTTTCATTGTCAACAAATCACCCAAGTAGTTAATATGATTGGTTTCAAACTATTCTTTTTTATTTTTTTCATGCTATTAAAGAAATACATATGTATCATTTTTTTGTGTAACTACTAATTTATTTAATTCAATAAGAGTAAAATAGAGTGATTCTGCTTCAATTTGTTGGGTTATTATTTGAGTATTCTCTTTGTCAACCAATCCCCAAGTAGTTAATATAATTAGCTTCAAATTATTTTAAAAGAAATTTCATAGTATTAATAAAATTCTTGGTAAATAAATATATAACATTATTTTGTACTATAACTTTGATATTCAATTACAAGATATTGTAAAAATAAGATAATGGACAATGTAATGAATATCAATTGATAAATTTAAATGTAAGAATCTTTGCATGAGAGAAAATAAAGACAATATAACTAATGAAATTATTTCTCTTATTTAATTTAATTTTTTGATAATGAATAATTTTTTCAAATAAAGGTATTGTAGACACAATTCTAAATTAAAGAAATACATATGTATCATTTTTTGTTGTAGCTACTAATTTATTTAATTTAATAAGAGTAAAATAGAGTGAGAAACTTAATTATGTCAAATTTGATTGAGATGAGGTTCGAACTTAAGACCTTTCTTATAGAAATTAATGGGTAAGTTAAAAGTTAACGGAATATTAACGGAGAAGAGAATATTTAACGGAAAACTTAACGGATAATCATAAAAGTAAGGTTAAATTAGGTAATCTCTAATAATAATATTAATCTGAATTATCTTAACCATCTATTTGATTAAATAATTAATCTGAACCATCCATTTGATTAAATAATTTGACCGCCATTTTTTCTATCCATTTTAGGCCTAACTCTCTTTGGCTCTTATTAGTATAGTAGATTATTATTATATACTCATAAACCACTACAACTTAAAACAGATCTCAGCCTCCCTATCTTTCGTTTCTCCCCTCTATCTCTCGCCTTCCAAATCTGATCTCACCACATTAAAACACAATGAAGAAGAAAGCTCAGAGGCATAATCGTTCGACCATCGTAGAAGAAGAAGAAACCAGATTTGCTCTCACGCCGTCGTTCCAGATCTGATCTCACCGCTACACGGTCGCCATTCCATCGAAGAAGAAGAAGAAAGCTCGATTTTCATTCTCAAGAAGTATGTTTGTTGCATACATTTCTTCTCCAACCAAGCAACCTCTTCACCAGATCCACATACATACATCGTTTTTTTCTTTTTTTTTGAAATTTAATCAGACGGATTGTTTTTGGCTCATCAACGATATCTTCGAGAAGCTCGCCCAAGAGGCATCTCAA
The DNA here is from genome assembly GCF_003576645.1 of Ipomoea triloba. Lineage (NCBI taxonomy): Eukaryota > Viridiplantae > Streptophyta > Magnoliopsida > Solanales > Convolvulaceae > Ipomoea > Ipomoea triloba. Next base: position 17,715,079 of record NC_044919.1, on the reverse strand, counting down.
CCTGCTACAACAAGAAGCCGACAATCACTTCCCGCGAAATTTAGATCGTTGTGAAATTGGTTCTTCGTGGCGAATTGACAAAGCACGTCGTTTCTGAAAGGCACCAAAACAGTCACCAAATTTAGAAGGTCTTTGATGAAATTATTTAAACATTTGTTTCCTTCTGATATAATCTGAATTAGGGTTAATAGCTGTAAGGTAGCTTGGATTTGGGTTTAATTTCATATTATACGGTATTGTTATCTAACTTCAACTATCAATGAATCGATAAGCATTTTCAAAATAAATAATAAAAAAGAAAAAGAAAAAGAAAAAGCATGAATGTCTATGTCACCAAAAATCATACAAATGGTGCATTTAAGATGCACCATTTGTATGATTCATTGGCCTATTACCATATACATTCACGATTTTTCTTTTTATTATTATTATTATTTATTTTGAAAATGCTTATCGATTCATTATATTGATAGTCGAAGATAGATATGAATACCCTATAATCTGAAATTAAACCCAAATCCAAGCTACCTTACAGCTATTAACCCTAATTCGGATTATATCAGAAGGAAACATATGTTTAAATAATTTCATTAAAGAACTTGTAAATTTGGTGACTATTTTGGTGCCTTTAAGAAACGGCGTGCTTTGTCAATTCGCCACGAAGAATCAATTTCACAGCGATCTGAATCTTGCGGGAAGTGAGTGTCGGATTCTTGTTGTAGCAGGTCGAGATGCCTCTTGGGCGAGCTTCTCGAAGATATCGTTGATGAGCCAAAAACAATCCGTATGATTAAATTTCAAAAAAGAAAAAAAAAAAGATGTATGTATATATGTGGATCTGGTGAAGAGGTTGCTTGGTTGGAGAAGAAATGTATGCAACAAACATACTTCTTGAGAACGACGATCGAGTTTTCTTCTTCTTCTTCGATGGAATGGCGACTGTGTAGCGGTGAGATCAGATCTAGAACAACGGCGTGAGAGCAAATCTGGTTTCTTCTTCTTCTACGATGGTGGAACGATTGCGCTTCTGGGCTTTCTTCTTCATTGTGTTTTAATGTGGTGAGATCAGATTTGGAAGGCGAGAGATAGAGGGGAGAAACGAAAGATAGGGAGGCTGAGATCTGTTTTAAGTTTTAGTGGTTTATTAGTATATAATAATAACTAGTAATTACCCGTGCGATGCACGAATAAATGTTTTTATTATATATTTAAATAATAAAATTAATGATGAAATTATAAACAATTCTAATATTTGAAAGTTTACATTTATTTGAAATTATAAAATTTGTATATTGGTGTTGGAATTAATTATTTAAAAATTATATTAAGAAAAGTGATCTAAACAAAAAATAGAAGGAAGAGCATGACTAATTGATATTATTGATATTATTTAAGTAACAAAAATATACTATAATCAAATTAAGGGAATATCTACGTTTAATTACCATAGTAAGATTAAAGTGTTAAATACATGTTGGTAATGTGTACGCAATATGTGTATGTTTAATTTCCTTTAATTATAGATGTAATATGTGTATGTTTAATTTCCTTTAATTATGGATGTAATATGTGTATTCTTATTTTCCTTTAATTTCCACCGTAATATGTGTATGTTTATTTAATTTCCTTTATGGCCTGGACAGAAAAATTTATCATTAATTCCAATAAAATGAGGTCGTTTTATTATGATTACAATATGGTAATTAAGGGGTATATATTATTCTTAATTAATATTATGCTAATTATGACGTCCATGTAATCTAAATAATTATAGTAATTAAGGAGTATATATTATTCTTAATAAAATAATATGTGTATGTTTAATTTTCTTTAACTATGGACATAATATGTGTATGTTTAATTTCATTTAATTATGTCCGTAATATGTGTACCATTAATTTCCTTAATTAATTAAATAAAATCAATATTACTGCAAGTATAAAAACAGTTTAATAACATTATAATGTGTGAATTAATTTCTTAATTACCATAATTATTAAAATTTTATTCAAAAGTAACTATTAGCTTAATTTTATCCGTGTAATAATCTGTGCATAATTGATATTATTGATATTATTGAAGTAAAAAAAAAAAAAAACTTCGTAAGAAGGGATTCTCTATGTTTAATTACCGTAATAAAATTAGATGTTAAATAGGGTTGATAATTACCCTGGGTTATTTAGATGGTAAATTGTATATGTTAATTACCTATAAAGATTACCATACTAAACGGATTAACATATGAATCAGTATTATAAAAAAAAAAAAAAAAGAGAATGAAGTCTTTTTAGGTAAGATATATTAGGAAAAGTATCAATTAATTAAATTATGATAGGAAAATTATATTAGAGAAATTTTATTAGGAAATTGATTAGCTAATATCAATCATGCTAATTTTTTTAATACAATATTTGTAATTACCGATATAAATGGATTTAATAGGAAAATTTAATTAGGAACTTATATTAAGACTTTGGATTATTACTATTATTATTATATTATATTATTAATTATTAATATTAGGGAAATTATATTAGGAAAACTATATTAAGATTTTTGAATTATTATTATTATTATTATTATTATTATTATTATAGATTTTAAAAGGAGGTTACAAAATTTAGTACTATTATTTCAAATACTAAGTATAGTAATCACCATCTTTAACTAATAACTGTCAAATGTGTCTAGCCAAAGGTGAGCACGGTTGTGAGGGAAGCAAATCTCTGCCACCCATCTCCCCAAGTGGAGATACCTCACTCTCCAGTACAGTTTGGGCAAGGGAGATGCTGCCTCATCGTGACCCAAACCAACCGGCCCAGCGCTATATTTGAAACACCATTGTTGGATTTGCGGAATACAGATTTTCGTTGCCTTGAATATCATCCATTGTTTCTCTACATCATACAAAACCAAAACCAAAGTCAAAATCGTAAATAAACGTACCCATACTTTACGTGCATACAAATCCAAAAGATGGAGTAAAGGATGAGACATACCTACTGGTGAGGAGCTAGGCAGAGAAAACATTGAAATGGCGACTTCAATAGTCTATACAATAAATGGGTTGAGGTCGAGGCACTCCGAATGAATAATGGGAAAAGTTCTATGAAGTTCATTAAGAGGTTGTTTACAAGTTTCAACACTCACGCACCTTAAGCATACAAATCACGCACCTTAAGAAGGAAAATTACGTACCTTAAGAAGAAAATTACACACCTAAAGCCACCGCATAACCGCACGGGAAAACAACCCACCACATGAGAATTGAATTATATATATATATATATATATATATATATATATATATATATATATATATATATATATATATATATATTAGAGTTCAGGTGCGGTTGGTGCTATTTACACTATTAGTGTTAACAAAATACACCATTTATGGGTTGTTTGGTTCACGGAATAGGTAGGGAATGAAATAGCATTCCCAGTAATAACCTATTCCGTTGTTTGGTTCGCAATTGTATTCCCAGGAATATTATTCCTGGGAATGAACTATTACCCTTGCAAGGGTAATAGCTATTACTAGGGCCCCCCCAGGTATTAACCTATTCCTGAGAGCTCAGGAATAGGTATTTTTTATTATTTCTTTTTTACCCTTATTTAAACCTAAAAATTTTTAGAGCTCATTTTTTTCCAGATTGAATTCATCGCATCATTTTTTTCAGATTGAATTCATCGCATCATCTCTCTGTCGACACTCGCACACCTAAACCTAAAACTCATCGCATCACCGATCACCAAACAAAGCGCAGTATAATGTCGGTTGGTACAAACTCCGACGACCTCCAAGCTCTCGCCACCGTGCAACGCCGTGAACTCATGGCGGCGGAAGCCATGGAGTCCGACTTCGAATTTGCATTCCACCTCCAACTCCAGGAAGCCTTAAACGCCTCCCTCTCCCTGCAGCCTTCCAGCTCCACCGATCCCCCGGCGACACCGCCTGACCACAAACCGTCATCATCCGCCACCACCGTCGCCGCCGACGGTGAAAGTCTGAGTTACACCGCCGCCCTGTCGCAGGAGCTTGTGAAATTCCAGCAAGAGCTCGATGACCAGAAGCTTTCGGTGACGGAGTTCAAGAAAATCCGAGACGATCTTCACCGTTGGATTCACGACCAGAAGTTCGCCGAGGAGATCATGCGGATTCCGGAAGATGAGTGGGAAGATTGGGGCGGCGACTTTGAGCGGCCGTTTGGGGAAGGGAGTTCTAAGAGTGTAAACGCGGAGGTTTTTAGGGTTTATTTTTGAGTCTTCTATTCTCTATGCTTCCAATTATTGTATAGTTATTAGTAATATTCCTTATAAATTTTTGATATCCCAATTCATGCATATTTTTGTAATCATCTTGCATATAATGTGCTTGTATGGTCATGGTAATGGAGTCCAAAACGTTTTGCTGCAATTATACATAATAATAATAATAACAACAACAACAACAACAACAACAACAATAATAATAATAATTATTATTATTATTATTATTATTATTTTGTACAAGGGCATTTATGTCTTTTAAATATATATTCCATTTCTATTTCTTCCGCGAACCAAACGCTGGAATACAATTCCCAAGTCTATTCCTTCCGCGAACCAAACGCTGAAATACAATTCATATTCTATTTCTTATGGAATAGTATTCCTATTCCTTTAAAATTCATTCCGTGAACCAAACGTACTGTTAATGTTAGGAAATGCAGAATACAAACATGCACTAGTTGTTGAGCAAACACTAGGGAGAACCAATGCCGTGAAGTAGTCATCTTGAGCTGACATTCTTCTAAAGGCTTGGATATTCTAGGGCGTATAGAGAAGTGTAGTGATGAAGTCTGTCATTGGGGCAAACTATTCACAAGGAATTTCAAGCGTAGGATTGAATTCTAGGAAAGACGGATGAAGCTTATGAGAAAGAGAACTGATAAACATGGTTGTGATTTGTTTAAGGAAGCTTAGTTTCAACATATGAGAGCAATCCAACACCAAAACGATTTTTGGAAACAGAGAGCCAATGAATTCTGGCTAAAAGATGGCGACCAGAACACCGCATTCTTCCACAATTCGGTGCGGAGGAGACGAATCAACAACAATATCACCAGATTGAAGAATGAACAGGGCGGTTGGGCTAAGAGAGGTAATGATCTTAATAACCTAAGATTGCTAATTATTTCCAGAATCTTTATTCTGTTGAAGGTGGGGAAATCAATACTGGGATATAGTGGGGGATGTGCTTGAGTTCTGCGAAAATTTTAGGAGAACCAAAACTTTACCTCCAGGAACAAACTCAACCCACATTACCCTAATTCCTAAAGTCTCAAAGCTAGTCTTTATAACAGATTTGAGACCTATTGCTCTCTGCAATGTCTTGTACAAAATCCTATCAAAACCCTTGCCAACAGAATTAAACCTCTCTTAAATAAACTCATTTCTGAATCACAGTGTGCTTTTGTCCCAGGTGGATTAATCACTAACAACCTTCTTCTTGCCCATGAAACCCATCATTATCTGAATAGGAAAACCCAAGGGAAGGGGGAGGCAGTGGGGATGAAATTTGATATGAGCAAAGCGTACAATAGAGTAAACTGGAGTTTGGTGGAAGGGGTTTTGGTTAAACTTGGTTTTAATTTAGTGAGGAGTTTATGGAGATGATTTCAGTGTGTATGACGTCTGTGCAATATTCCATAATTCTTGAAGGCCAATGCTTGGGACCTATTATGCGTAGGAGGGGTTTAAGATAGGGAGATCCTTTATCACCCTATCTATTTATTCTTGTAATGGAATGTCAAAGTGTCTTGATTAACAAGGAGGTCCAAGCAGGGGAAATTCATGGTATTTCTATTGCAAAAGGGGCTCTAGGGTTATCTCACATCTTTTTTGCAGATGACTGCTACATATTTTGTAGAGTAAATTCCCTAGAAGTCAACATTGTAAAAATCAATTCTCACAAACTTTGGTAATGCTTCTGGGCAGTCCATCAATCTCTCTAAGTCATCTATGTTCTTCAACAAGAATGTGGACAGAATCTCTAAAGAGGTTATCACTGAAGTTTTGAACATACCGGAAGGTTCTTTAAGTGGAAAGTATTTAGGTCTGCCATCTCTTATTGACAGGAGGAAGAACGAGATTCTGGGTTTTATCAAGGAGAAGGTGTTGGCCAGAATTAATAGTTGGACTAGCAGGTTTTTATCAAAAGCAGGGAGAGAAGTGTTACGTTAATTAAGAATGTTCTCCAAGCTATCCCTGCTTATGCAATGAGTATCTTTCTACTGCCTCAGGACTTGTGTAATAGGATTGAGACTACTATGAATGGGTTCTGGTGGAAAGGAAATCAATGCAGTTTGTGCTCTAATCAACTAGAGACAATTGAACATCTCCTCATTCACTGTGAATTTGCAAAGAAGTGTTACAGGGGCTTGAATAATGTTTGGGTACAGAATGATGATCAGCTGCCCGTATAGACCACAGGAAATCTGAAGAAAATGGATCAAATATCCTTTTGTCAGCTCCTTGTTGTGTGTTGGAAAATTTGGGAGGTGAGAATTCAAAAAATCTGGAATAATGTATTTCCATAGACTCAAATGGTGGTGGAAGGGGCAAAGGCTTATCTGGAAGCATGGAATCTGATGCAAAGGTACAACAGAAAATTCACGGTACATCTCATTCGTTGATCTAGACACGTGGACAACTGTGAATCGTTCTCATTTCTTTCCTGGGCGGCAGTTCGCATGGGAGCACGCCCACGTATATATATATATATAGACGGATAGTTGCTGCAGCGGCACATATTAACAAAGAACAGAATGAGATTGAATTCAATCTCATTCTGTTCTTGTTATGTATATTTTGTTTTATTTCATACATATATGAAATAATTGTGTTTTAAATTAAAATTAAACTACTAATTACTTAAAAATTAAAACCAATTACATAAAAATTAAACTACAAGAAAAACATACCACATACTACATTAAAATTAAAATTACAAGAATATAAAATTACAAATAAAATTAAAAATAAGGAAATTTTAAAAAATATCACCTACTACATTTAAAACAATATAAATAAAAACCTATGGCGGAGGTGCAGTTTGCCTACGTTGTCTAATATCATTACAATACTTTATGTGTATAGCAAGTTGCTCCTCGGTCATCTCCGATGTGTCCTTCATCAATATATCATCTTCTCTCAATTGAATTTCATATCCTCTCATTTTAATTTCATATTCTCTCAATCGGATTTGATCTTCTCTCAATTGACTATCTTTTGCAAATGTTTGTGAAGTCCTCTCCTTGAAGTAATCAGTGACTAAACGATCGTGGCTTGACTCATGGTTGCTATTGAAATATCGTCTTTTCTTTCTCGATTGGAAAGAACTTTGACGTTTTTGAAGTAGCTTTTTAGTCAACAACAACATGTTTGCCATCATTTCTTCTCCAATTGAATCATCACTACTATCATCATCCATGAGATGCCAATTAAGAGGGAGTGATGACATTTTGCTAGTAAGAAAAATATAGATGTAGAAGTGTAAGAATTTGAGTAATATGAATGAGATATATGTGAGAAGAAGTATTAAGCTACCATATATATAGGCAAAATTTAAAAAAATAATAAAAAAAAATAAAAAACATATTTGCTGCCGTTGCAGCAACGGATAGTTCCGTTGCTGCAACGGCACATACACATATATAAAAGAACAGAATGAGATTGAATTTATATGAATAATCATTCTGTTCTTTGTATATATATTTATATGAATATTTTTTTTAAATATATGAAATAATTGTGTTTTAAACTAAAATTAAACTACTAATTGATTAAAAATTAAAACTAATTACTTAAAAAGCAACGGATAGTTCCGTTGCTGCAACGGCACATACACATATATAAAAGAACAGAATGAGATTGAATTTATATGAATAATCATTCTGTTCTTTGTATATATATTTATATGAATATTTTTTTAAAATATATGAAATAATTGTGTTTTAAACTAAAATTAAACTACTAATTGATTAAAAATTAAAACTAATTACTTAAAAATTGAACTACAAAGCGGTTAGAAAAAAATTAAACTACAAGAAAAAAAAATCACATATTACATTAAAATTTTAAAAAAAAATTACAAGAATATAAAATTATAAATAAGTAATTTTTTTTTAAAAAAATATCATCTGGCTCTTTCAAAAAAAAAAATCATCTATTACATTTAAAACAATATAAATAAAAACTTATGGCAGCGTTGCAGTTCGCCTACGTTGTCTAATATTATTATAATACTCTATGTGTGTAGCAAGTTGCTCCTCCGTCATCTCTAATGTGTCATTCATCAATATATCATATTCTATCAATCGAATTTCATATTGTCTCAATTCAATATCTTTTGAATATGTTTGCGAAGTCTCCTCATTCCCTTCGTCATGTTCCAATTTCATTTTTTGATATCTTTCTAACATTTCTATTTGTTTTTGTAACAATGCTTGGATATCATCATCATCATCATTGTCGGTATAGCGTTCAATGACTTTTCGCTTCACTGTCTTTTCCCCCATTGATCAAGGAAAACCTTCTTCATTACACGTACCTCCACTACCTTCTACACGTCCGCTTGATGTTTGATTGGTAGATGATTTACTTAAGGAGAATTGACGAGCTACAAACGAGATCACCTAGCCTGGAAGGTCTTTGCAAATGGAACATATGTGTTCATATCCAAATTTGTCCAAATCATATTTTTGTTTATACCTCTTCAGTTGCATGTACCATAATATCGGCATCGCTAGCACCACTAGCGTGCATTCCTTGTAACTTACAATAAATGTGATGAAATTTCAGGGTCAATCTACGAATTAGACTCCAATGTGACTTTAACGTTTTGTGTATTATGTTTGGCCAGTGTTGGGGTGATTGTCATTGTAATATTTTTCAACGCGCTTCTAAAATTTTGGATCCGTTTGGTCAGTGCCACATGTTTTATCTTGTGAGATTGTTGCATGAGTTTGTGTCAACATTTTGTTGTTTTCTATGCTCCAAGCATGTCGACGACTACTTTACGATTTGGCCAATGGTGAAATTATTGTTACATCATTCTCGGAATGTGCCTCTAGTTAACATATTATAGGTGTGTTTGGTTCAAATATTAGAATTGGAATGATAATGAGAATCAAATACTTGGTAATGGTAATGAATTTGAGTAGAATGAGTTACTTTGTTTGATAGTAAATAGGAGTTGGAATCAAACTAAATACATAAATAAATAAATAATTAATTAAAATAAATATATAGAAATATATAATACTTATATATATACACATCCATATGTGTGTATGTACTATATTTAATGCATCGATACTGGCCTTTATATTTTTATTTATTATTTTTCATATTTTTTCTTTTTTATTTTTTATTCCATTGTTGAAAAGTAGATAAATAAAACGATAATGAGTTTTGTAATTACTAAACAATTTGATTCCAATAGTAGGATAACAAAAGTAGACAACCAAACAAGATGATGTGTATAAAACCTCATTGTGAGGTGCAAAAGTTCCTAACCAAACACCACCTATGTGTCTATAGATAAAAAAAAAAAAAAAAATTTATGTGTCTTCAATTTATGTACATATGCATAATTTATTAACAAAAGAAACATAATATGTTAATGGTAAACGTATAATCTGAAAGTCATTTTTAACCATGATCCAAAATGCAAAGTAAATATTGGTCCATGGTATAATTTATTACGGGAGTTTTACACTTCTACTACATGGACTCTATGTTTCTACTTCATCACTTTTACTCCTTGATGTGATAATATAGGATTAATTATTTTTCATCATATGAGAATATGAGTTTCAAGGAAAATATCAACATTAAGGATGTGTTTGGTTCGCACATGGAAATCGGAATCGGAATCAGAATAGGAATCAAATACTTGGTAATGGTAGTGAGTTTTGGTGAAAGTATTTGGCATGTTTGGTAGTAGGGTGGAATTGGAATGATTGCCAATATTGTTGTTTGGTTATGTATGATTGTATGATCCTATAATGGAAATAAAGGTTTTTTAAAATACAAGAACAAAAAATTAAGACAATTTATTCTAATATAAAAATATCCAAAGCACCATTATGAACAAAAACATATATAAGCAAATTAGGATGGGGGAATAATGGAATGAAACTCTTATTTTATTAGGAAATGAGTTTTCTAATTAAGGGGGTTAATACTATCAAAGTGGGTCAAAGCTCACGGGTCAACCCGAACTTGCCCCGCGGTGGGGAGAACCGGCTTGTAAAAGCCCGCAAGATATTAGGCTTGCGGTGGCTGGGCCGACCCTCTTTGACAATACTAAATGGAGTAATCAAATCTCATAGTAGTGTTTAGAAACCTGTTGATAGTGGTGAAATTGGTCGAGCCAAGCCGAGTTTTAGAAAATTAGGCAAATTATACTGTGCACCGCGGTGCACATAGCAATGTGCACCACGTACCTAAACGACGTCGTTTTGAGCATTGTAAACTAATCGTCCGTTTTTTTGGAAATCACATTTCCCGTTTCGGCCGGTCTCTGTATTTATGTTAATATTCTGTGTATTCCAGGCAATCATTCTGTGTATTCTAGGCAACCGTTCTGTGTATTATAGGCAATCGTTATGTGTATTCATGTTAGTAACACATGTTGTGATTTCATGTTAGTAACACATGTTGTGGTGTGTTTGTGCATTCGAATGTTTAGGAGGATGAGTTCTGTGTATTTTGTGTAAATATTATGTGTATTCATGTTATTAACACAAGTTGTGATGTATTTGTGCATTCGAATGTTAGGAGGATGAGTTATGTGTATTTTGCGTCAATATTCTGTGTATTATGGGTAAACATTCTGTGTATTCTAGGCAAACGTTCTGTGTATTCTATATAATGATTATGTGTATTATAGATAATGAATTCCTTGGAGTCATTCGCGTCCACTAACATCTGTGTATTTTGTGTCAATATTCTGTGTATTCTGGGCAAACATTCTGTGTATTCTAGGCAAACGTTCTGTGTATTATAGATAATGATTATGTGTACTATAGATAATGAATTCCCTGAGTCATTCGCGTCCGCGTCTACTAACACCAAAACGACGTCGTTTTACGTACGTGGTGCACATTGCTATGTGCACCGTGGTGAAGGGTATAACGATTGAGAAAATTAGGCTTGGGCCTGTTACAAAAATGTAAAGCCTTGGCCTGGACCTGAGCCTGTATGTAGGCTTTTTGTTAGGCTCAAGCCTGAGCCTACAATTGGCATGACTGCCCTAAAACATTTTTAAAAGCCTGCTTAATATTTAGGCTATTAAAAAGGCTTTAAAGTAAATCCTACTTTGAGTCTATTTAAAGTCTACATGTTAAGACTTTTTAAAAACTTTAATAGGGATATAAATAATTTAACAAACATACTTAATACAAAACTAATACTCCGTACATAATTGCATAAGTATATCACCACAATGCAAACATAATAACATTAAAATATAAAATAAAATAAAACAAGTCACGACTTCGCTCGTTAACTTGTTTAGAAATAAATATAATTGTATTATTGTTTATTATCTTATATAATTCCATAAATAATTAACAATCAACTTACATAATTAAGTTGAGACATCTCATTAAATATTATAACAGTAAGAACGGTTAATAAACAAAATTAAACAATAAAAACACTTATAGCAGGATTAGCAGCAATATTTATAACTGAATCATAATTTAGAATAGGATTTTGAAAGTGAAGGGTTAGCGTTTGGTAATTAATCTAATTATATATACTTGGGTTATATTGTAAATATAAAAATATATTAAATAAATAAAATATATACATACATATGATAGTTAAACTTATGAACCAAACACACCCTACAATTTTAATTTTAATAGAGTAAATAAAAATTGAGAATGAAATTTGATAGTATAATTAAAGTAGTATTTTCTCACTTCAATCATTCCGTGTATTGGTGTGTGTTATCCTTTTCTCCTTCACATAATTGCGCTCCCTAATTATACTGAGAGTCTGAGACTATGGCGGCTCTGAACAAGGATGCCGTGCTATTTGATTTCTCTCCAATGCTTATAGTCTACACAGACGGCCGCGTCCACCGGATCGCTGACTTTCCGTTTGTTCCTCCGTCGCCGGAAGACCCATCCGCCGCCGTCTCCTCCAAAGACGTCACCATCTCACCTCATATCTCCGCCAGAATCTACCTCCCAAAGCTCGCCGCCGCTGACCAAAAACTCCCCATCTTAGTCTGGTTCCACGGCGGTGGCTTTTGCATCGAATCCGCCTTCTCCTCCCTCTACCACCGCTACCTCAACATTCTAGCCTCGGAGGCCCAAGCCGTCGCCGTCTCCGTCGAGTACCGGCTCGCGCCGGAGAGCCCCTTGCCGGCCGCGTATGAGGATTGTTGGGAGGCTCTACAGTGGGTCGCTTCTCACGCGCACCCGGAGAAAATCGGCGTAAAAGAACCATGGTTAGTTAACCATGGTAACTTCGATAAGATTCTCATCGGCGGCGATAGCGCCGGGGGTAATATAGTCCACAACACCCTGATTAGAGCTGGAAAAATCGGGGAAGTGAAGATCACAGGTGCGATTCTATCTTACCCATACTTCTGGGGCTCATTCGAAGCCGACACTGAATCTTTAGCCGGAAGGCTCTGGGGTTTCGTTTACCCGACCGCTCCTGATGGAATCGACAATCCCCTGATTAATCCGTTTGTGGAAAATGCTCCGAAGCTGTCTGGGTTGGGTTGTTCCAGGATGTTTGTCTGTGTGGGAGAGAAAGATGTGCTGAAAGGTGTGGGAATTCGATATGTTGAGGAAGTGAAGAAAAGTGGGTGGGAAGGAGATATTGAGCTGATTAATGTTGAAGGAGAGGATCATGTGTTTGACATCTTCGATCCTTATTCAGAGAAAGCCAAACATCTCATTAGCCGCATTGCTTCTTTCATCCAGCATTGATTTTACCTCTGCAGATGTTTTAATGTCATGTTCAGACTTTATCCAAATAAATTTGGTGTTTGATTGTGTCGAATGACTGGTACCCTGTTTAAGATTGTTATTAAGTGCTCAAGCAATACAAAAGAATCAGAAAAAAATGTTTTCTTATATTTATGTTTATGTAATTATAAGCTTTGAATGATGATATTCTTTTGTATTTTCTTCAAAAGCCTGCTTCCATTATTTGCTGTGAAACTTGTTGGATATCGAGACTGATTGTGCTGGTGATGTTGAGACTAATTGTGCTGATGATGTGGAGACTAAAAAAATTGGTTCTGTTATATTTTCTTATTCTTCAAACAAGCACTTTCAACTGCAAAAGCAGAATACATAGCAACAATAAATTGTGTTACTCAAGCAATTTGGCTAAGAAAAATTTTAAAGTTTTTACAACTCAAGCAGACTGTAAATTTGTTATTCAAGAATCATGTCTTTCATCATGACTTCAATAAACACAATATTGATATATTATAACAAAATCAGAAAGTTGGTGAGTATCAAGTTACAGATATTTTTGTAAATCCTGAAAATGATTAGAATAGTTAACATTTTTGACTTAGGATTAAATATGCAACTAGCAATTTCCCCGTGCGATGCACGGACTTAAATTTTATATTTTTGTTATGAATAGTTATCAATTGTATTATATGAATGTATTTGTATTTGTTGATAAGTAATGTTAGTACAACATTAAAATAAAATGAGTAAAATATTTTATTTACAACTTATTGAATACTTCTTTATAAACTACATCGCACAAGTCATCTTTGCAGTACTATCTCTCATTACAAATCATAAACTTGAGTCCCTTAGAATTATTGACTCTATATGCTGCTACGTATAACTGTCCGTGTACAAACACTGATTTTTTTTAATAGCAGTCCTAACGAATGATCAAGTTTCTTAACAACATCACCGGAGAGTGTACTTTTAGCGTCAGTGAATGGTTTGGAATACCTGACTATTGTAGCAATCGAATCATCCCCACATTGTAATATATTATGACTTATTACTATTATTACTATTATTATTATTATTATTATTATTATTATTATTATTATATGTTTAGAGTTTTTTCCCTTTAATTACTATTATTACTTTTTGTTTTTGAAGTATTATTATTATTAATTATTGACCTCATTATGTATTCAAACTATGTACTAAAATGATTGAAATAGTTGTAACTTATTTACTAATACGTTTTTATCAACTTTTGTTACCTTTGGTAGTGTATTGATTTTCATTTTTTTTTCTTTTTTTTAAAAAAATTAAATTTGTAAAATAAAATTATTATTATTATTACTATTATATGTTTACCATTTTCCCTTTAATTATTTGCCCTATAATAATTTAAGAAAACAATATATCATAACAATAACAATAATTAGAAATCATATATAGCACAAATTTTAATTATGGTATTGTAATTCCTACTTACCTTTATACTTAAATTTTTTTGTTAAACCTTTTATATTGGATTAAAATTAATTATTAATTATTTATACAATAATAACATTTAAAGTTTAATACAATTTTTGTATATAATAAATTTATAAATTGGTATATTTATTATGTAATTTTTTTTATAACGAATTAAATTGAAAAAAAAAACTCAAAAATGCATTGATAAGTTAATTTATAAATTTAAATAGATTCAAATTTAAATATTGATTACTTTTAATCACCATCACCATTAATAAAATGATTTTTTTTAAAACGCCACAATAATAGTATACATAAATAAATTTTAAATTAAAAAATACAAATTGATTGACCCATAACAAATAGGGCCGTTTACAGCATTCATTGAAGCCCAACCACAATTTTATATTTCAAATAAGCATTCTGATTATTTGGACCTAAAAAAATATTAATTTTGTTTAATCCAAACACCACAAAAAAACCACAGCCCCAAAACAAACTCTAATCCATTCGGTCACCACTCAGACCGAATGCGCTCCATCTTCTCGTAAACTAAAATATATGTAAAACCCAGATGCATTAAAAAATTGTAACATTCATGAGTCATCCATTGATTTTCCCTATTGAGTTTTTATGATATTTTGCTAGAAATACTCCATTCATACTGGAAAAAAAGTCTGTTCAGAAAATATTTAAATACTTCTACTATTAAGATTACACTTTCTGTCAAATTTTTATAGTCCAAATGTAAGGTATTTTGATTGTAATACTCCATTCAAAATTTTCAGCAATTTAAACTGCATAAAAAAGAGAAAATGAAGATTTAATCCTGCATAGGGATTTTATCCTAAACCCTACTGTATAATTTTGCTTTTTATAATCAAAATTTTCAGCAATTTTGTCCATTGTATATTGCTTTTTTTTTAATAATCAATTTGACATCATAAACAGATTCAGTTAAAAAAGCTTAAAATTGAATTTGGCTTGTGAGTATAGGCTGTATAGCAATTCTGTTGGAAGGCTTACCTGCTATTATATTCCGAAATGATTTTTTATTTCAAACTCACGTACATTTTCATTCAACTGTCCTGTAATTGCAAAACATCACATATACATTTTATAATAGCTGGCGGTTCTGTAGTTGGCAAAACAGCATTTTACATAAGAATTAGTTGCGGGTCTCATATATCATGTTTGAAACAGAATTTATTTCTTCTAGATAAATAAAAATACATATAACTTCAAACAGCTAAAATTAAAGATTAAAAAAATGACAAATTTACCTCATCATCATGGATCAGGCATTATAAAACAAAATCTTGCCTGCTCTTAGTGTAGAGAACTAATTTCTTCTATACAAAGGTGATTCACGGGTGATGCAGAATGGATTATGTAATCTGGCAAGGAATGTTTATATAGATTTTGAAGTTATTAAAGTCTGTTATTGAATAACGAAAAGATTAGCATATGTCTTGGAAGTATGAAAACCATCATAATGTTTCATAAATGTTGTTCAATTAGATTCAAATTAAATCTAATTTGTAATGGAAGGTTGCAACGGTTATGATATAAGGTTGTACTATTATTATTGCAGGTTGGATTATCCAGATATAAGGTTGTACTATTATTATTGCAGGTTGGATTATCCATGGATTTTTTGTTTGGGAAATGAATATGGTATGGATTATCCATGGATTTTTTGTTTGGGAAATGAATATGGTATTTAGTTAGCCGTGAATTATTTCGGCTAAGCCTCCTCAGGTATTTAGTTAGCCGTGAATTATTTCGGCTAAGCCTCCTCAAAATCTGTAACTTAATGTAAACAGCATTTATTATGAAAACTAAGCCTCCTTAGAATCCGCAGCTTAATGTAAACAGCATTTAATATGAATTTAATAACTATTTTTTCTTTTCTGCTGGAAACAACTTTTGATTATCTATTCTACACGACAGCGTTTTTGGCCATATCTTGGGCGGGAAAATTTCACCAAAGGATTTTGCTTTATTATAGATAGGATGTTATAATATTAAACCAACTCAAAATATAAAGTTAGTGGGTTTATTGGTTGTTAAATAAAGTTAATGGTTAGTGTTTTTTTTTTTTTTTTTTTACACCTATAAATAGCATCGTATTTAATTTCTAGCTTTGAATTGTAACATATTTTTGTATCGCTCTTTCTAAGTATATAGATATATGCCAAAGACTTTGTAGTCTAGTGACACCCGATTTACACTCCCATATGGAAGGGAGTGGTTTGATAAGTGGGAAAAAATCACAAACTTCACTATTGTTATGACCAAATATCTTGATGTCTCGACAACATGCAAAATGGTTAATATTTAAAATCATTGTTAGACTTCGAAGATATTTAGTAAATGACAGATCCACCAAAATTTTGACAAATCCACCATTTTAACATTCTAACTTCAATCAAAACATCGAAATTATTGTTTGATAAAATGACAGTTTGGAGCAGCAACCACTATTACAAACGCTGCAAAATGCAACATTTGCAATTGGCGTTTTGGGGTCTTTCCCCAAAACACCCTCATTAATATAAAAAAAAAATTGTAGCCAGAGTAGCCTTTGAAGGCTCCTTAATTAAGGAACCCAACAAGGCTCAAAACCTTGCCCATCCGCTTGCCCATGGCAAATTATACCGTGCACCACGTACGTAAACGACGTCGTTTTGAGCATTGTAAACTAACCGGCCATTTTTTTGGAAATCACGTTTCTCGTTTCGGCCGGTATGTGTATTTATGTTAATATTCTGTGTATTCTAGGTAATCGTTCTGTGTATTCCACGCAATCGTTTTGTGTATTCCACGCAACCATTCTGTGTATTCATGTTAGTAACACATGTTGTGATGTGTTTGTGCATTCGAATGCTTAGGAGGATGAGTTCTGTGTATTTTGTGTCAATATTCTGTGTATTCATGTTATTAACACAGGTAGTGATGTGTTTGTGCATTCGAATGTTAGGAGGATGAGTTCCGTTCTGTGTATTCTAGATAATGATTATATGTATTATAGATAAATGAATTCCCTGAAGTCATTCACGTCCGCGCCCACTAACATCGAAACGACGTCGTTTTGGACCAGGTGGTCGTAGACTTTTTATGTACAAACAAATACCCGGAGTATTCCGGGGTTATCGATCCACAGGGAAGCGGGGTATTAAGCACTAGTTACTAATTAATTCACGAGAAGCTATTCCTACGTTAACAATGTGTATTTATCTATAATTATGAAAACAAAATAAATGAAGCAAGGCAAACGGATTTTTATATACAAGAGATTAAGAGCGGGATTTTTGGAGGTCAAAGTGTTTAATCACCTAGTGCCAATCTAAAGTGAAATAATCATTCGGGTTAAACAAGTGTGGATGATTGCAATCTAAAAGGGAAATATTACTCTCGTAATTCAATCCCGAAATAAGGTAATTGGAATACTCACTCTCGTGAGCTATTCACAACATATAATCAAGAACAAGCAATAAATGGAATACCCACTCTCGTGGGCTATTCACAATTGGAATACTCACTCTCGTGAGCTATTCACATTAAATCCCTTAATCAACATGTCCTCTCTCGAGGTACAAGAATCAAGTGCAATTGTGGGTGCTCTAAGTCATAGACAAATTTAGCAATGAAACAAGTAATTAGGATCCTTAACTACAAACATCAAGAAATTAAGCCACAATTACAACACAAGTAATAAACCCAAATAGATATTTCATTCAAGCAATTCAAGAACTAGGCACATAGGTTCATAAACACTTATCAATCCAAAAATCCCAAAGGAAAGCTTAGCCTATCATGGCTAAAATAGATTCAACAANGGAAAAAATCACAAACTTCACTATTGTTATGACCAAATATCTTGATGTCTCGACAACATGCAAAATGGTTAATATTTAAAATCATTGTTAGACTTCGAAGATATTTAGTAAATGACAGATCCACCAAAATTTTGACAAATCCACCATTTTAACATTCTAACTTCAATCAAAACATCGAAATTATTGTTTGATAAAATGACAGTTTGGAGCAGCAACCACTATTACAAACGCTGCAAAATGCAACATTTGCAATTGGCGTTTTGGGGTCTTTCCCCAAAACACCCTCATTAATATAAAAAAAAAATTGTAGCCAGAGTAGCCTTTGAAGGCTCCTTAATTAAGGAACCCAACAAGGCTCAAAACCTTGCCCATCCGCTTGCCCATGGCAAATTATACCGTGCACCACGTACGTAAACGACGTCGTTTTGAGCATTGTAAACTAACCGGCCATTTTTTTGGAAATCACGTTTCTCGTTTCGGCCGGTATGTGTATTTATGTTAATATTCTGTGTATTCTAGGTAATCGTTCTGTGTATTCCACGCAATCGTTTTGTGTATTCCACGCAACCATTCTGTGTATTCATGTTAGTAACACATGTTGTGATGTGTTTGTGCATTCGAATGCTTAGGAGGATGAGTTCTGTGTATTTTGTGTCAATATTCTGTGTATTCATGTTATTAACACAGGTAGTGATGTGTTTGTGCATTCGAATGTTAGGAGGATGAGTTCCGTTCTGTGTATTCTAGATAATGATTATATGTATTATAGATAAATGAATTCCCTGAAGTCATTCACGTCCGCGCCCACTAACATCGAAACGACGTCGTTTTGGACCAGGTGGTCGTAGACTTTTTATGTACAAACAAATACCCGGAGTATTCCGGGGTTATCGATCCACAGGGAAGCGGGGTATTAAGCACTAGTTACTAATTAATTCACGAGAAGCTATTCCTACGTTAACAATGTGTATTTATCTATAATTATGAAAACAAAATAAATGAAGCAAGGCAAACGGATTTTTATATACAAGAGATTAAGAGCGGGATTTTTGGAGGTCAAAGTGTTTAATCACCTAGTGCCAATCTAAAGTGAAATAATCATTCGGGTTAAACAAGTGTGGATGATTGCAATCTAAAAGGGAAATATTACTCTCGTAATTCAATCCCGAAATAAGGTAATTGGAATACTCACTCTCGTGAGCTATTCACAACATATAATCAAGAACAAGCAATAAATGGAATACCCACTCTCGTGGGCTATTCACAATTGGAATACTCACTCTCGTGAGCTATTCACATTAAATCCCTTAATCAACATGTCCTCTCTCGAGGTACAAGAATCAAGTGCAATTGTGGGTGCTCTAAGTCATAGACAAATTTAGCAATGAAACAAGTAATTAGGATCCTTAACTACAAACATCAAGAAATTAAGCCACAATTACAACACAAGTAATAAACCCAAATAGATATTTCATTCAAGCAATTCAAGAACTAGGCACATAGGTTCATAAACACTTATCAATCCAAAAATCCCAAAGGAAAGCTTAGCCTATCATGGCTAAAATAAATTCAACAAATATACAATAAAGCTTTAAAATAGAAAAGAGAGGAAGAAATTCTCCCGAATGATGCCTCCAAGCTCTTCTCTTCTCTTGTTGTTGCTTCAAATCTTCTTCCTTGCTCTCATTTTTGGTCCAAATCCGCAGCCAAGCTTGTTAGGGTTGATAGGAAGTGATGCTTTTATAGTGGGTGGAGAATGGGGGGCAAAAATGGCAATTCAAAGAACTGCAAAATCGCAGATCTGCAACTCTCGCCGCGGCGAGCCTAATTCTCGCCGCGGCGAGAGCGTCACTGCCCAAAATTTGGGATTCTCGCCACGGCGAGAATGAAGCTCGCCGCGGCGAGAATCCGCCTGTGACGAAGCTCTAACTTGCAGCCTGATTTTGACCCTTTTCCCTTTTGAATCACACTTTAATGTATTCATAAGAATTGTAGCCCTTGAAGTCTTCTTTCCAATGGTTCAAGAATCACCTCATTTGGATACTCCTAGACTGAGATATGGTTCAATTACTGAGGTGTCGCCATATTTAGCAGGAATTACAACTCTTTGATCTTTTGACCAGTTTTCCTTTTGATCTACACTTTGATGTCTTCATAAGAGTTGTAGCCCTTGAAGTCTTCTTTCCAATGGCTCAAGAATCATCTCATTTGGATATTCATAGGAAGAGATATGGTCCGATTACCAAGATGTCGCCATGGTAGCGGGAATTACAACTCTTTGGCTCCTTTGAATTGGCTTTTGCTCCCAAATAGTTCTAATGCACTTCTAAACACATCAAAAACATCTAAACCAAGCATTATACCATTTAAAATATGAAAACAAGGAAATAATCATTGGACACAACATTTTATCACACAATTAACTATAAAACCTACATAAAAACACAAGTAAAATAGGTACAAATGAGAGTGTATCACCAGGGTGCACATTGCTATGTGCACCGTGGTCCACAATATAACTATTGCTTGCCCAGCGGGTGGGCAAAGTAATCAATAAACAATGAGCCTTGAGGCTCCTTTTATAGGATCGTCAAGGCTCCATTCATCTCTTCTCCCACCGATGTGGGAGAAGAGGGGAAACAAACCCCTTTACTTTTATTTTTTAATTTTTTTTATATTATTATTATTATTATTAAATATATGTATACTTTTTTGGTCATTTTACATGTTAACTGTTAATCTAAACAGGGTCGGCCCTGGGCATGTCTTCCCAGTGCCACTGCACAGGGCCCCCAAAATTTGGGGGGCCCAACTGTAAAAAAAAATGAATATATATATATATATATATATATATATATATATATATATATATATATATAGTATTTTTTATGTAAAAATTTTACATGGTCCAATCACTTGAAAGTATCAAATGTAAATAAAAATGGGAGTTATTTTTTGAAAAGAAGAATGGAAGTTATTAATTTGAGTATGATTAAAAATATGCAGATCAATTTGAATGTGACTAGAATTAGGCAAGGCAATTTGGTATGATTATGGAAGGGTGGCATAGAGATAAATTGGAATAAATTCATAACTTTAGCATATGTAAGGGAAAATTATTTGGCAATTTCTTTGAAGATCGGAAGTCAGTCAACAATTTTTCGATAATTTTGGTTTTCAAACAAGTTCGCAATTTTAATTTTGGCTATCTCTTCAACTCTTTAAATCTCAAAGAATGAAATTGCAAAACATCAATTAATTACGGTAATACATAATTTGATAAGTTTTATTTATTTTTAACTATATATTTATTGAACAACATCAACAAGATTTTCATATATCTATAATTTTATATAACTTTTTTTTTTGTATCAATAGGATTTTATAATTATATTTTCTAGAAATTATGTATCTGGGTTGGGTTAGAGAAGTGTAAAAAGAAAAGAATAATCGACTATTTCAATTACTATCGTCTTTACAAAAAGAAAAAAAAAAAGATATTCAGTGTTGAAATTGTTGAAATTTTACATTTTTACCTGCGCGATCAAGTATCTTACATTGTAAGAGAGAGTCAATGGATTAGCTTTAATTGCAATTGAAAATGAGATTTTGGAAAAGGTTGATACTTTTTAAATGAAATATTAGATATATTATTTTTGAATATTTTATGTTTTTGATATATATATATATATATATATATATATATATATATATATATATATATATATATATATATATATATATATATATATATATATATATATATATATATA
>NC_044919.1:17645258-17692201 GCF_003576645.1 Ipomoea triloba | reverse complement strand
ATATATATATATATATATATATATATATATATATATATATATATATATATATATATATATATATATATATATATATATATATATATATAAAATGAGGAGCCAAATTACAAAATTGCACAGGACCCCTATTTTGATTGGAACGGTCCTGAATATAAACAGTTAATTTTACCAAATATTTTTTTACAATCCACTAATATAATCCACTAGTCGAACCTGCTAACACAATCCGTTATTTTCTAATCGCTAACACAATCTGCTAATGCTAACCGCTAACCGCTCTTTACCAAACAAGGCCTTCATGTAATGGGTTACGCTTCATGTTATTGTTTTCCTACTTGAATAACTCAAATTGTGTGTAGAGTGAGCTGTTAGTAAGTGCAATAGATAATTAAATAAGGTGCATGTGTATGTTAGGCATATTAGTGCTAAATACGTGTTTCGATGTAGCCAATAATACAGCTTTAATTTGCATATGAATTGACAATGTGTAAAATTAATTTCTAAACTGCATCACTGAATATGCAGCCTAGAAGTGCTTGTGTCCAATTTGAGTATTATTCACAAATAATTAGTTTAAATGGCAATTTAGAGATAAATAACTCTGTGAATTTCTAGCATGCAATGCATTTTAGAGATTAGTGCACACTGTCCATATGTGCTTAGTTCAATAATTCAGTAGGCAATATTTGGGTTAAAAGGAGAAGATTAGTGCACGGTGTTTACATTTATAGTGCGTTAAAATACGGTATATAAGTTCACAGTGCATTGTTGCTAAGTTGCCAATGCGCTGTTGCTAAGTTGTCAATGGATTATTCTCATATTAATACTGAGTTTGCAAAAATGCTTTATTTCTCAACTGTTTGAAAGGTATATATAATACAAAAAGTACGTAGTGCATTCATTTATATATACGTGTGTTATACATAATGTATTCTTAATGTTGATTCATATAATAAAAGTGTCAGACTTATATGAGAGCCTGTTAGAAATAATTATTTTCTAACATTGATTTATATAATAAATATTGTAATTCCATAAGGAACAAGATTAAAAGATGTAGGTTGGAAAATGTTACGGGTTTCCTAAAAGGGGCTCACATACATTCCTAAAGGAATTTCTATTGTAGGAGGAGGTTTCCCATTCCTCTAAAAG
Organism: Ipomoea triloba; assembly: GCF_003576645.1. Classification (NCBI taxonomy): domain Eukaryota; kingdom Viridiplantae; phylum Streptophyta; class Magnoliopsida; order Solanales; family Convolvulaceae; genus Ipomoea; species Ipomoea triloba. The sequence goes on along the minus strand of NC_044919.1, from coordinate 17,691,049 downwards.
ACGTTCTTATCACATCTATAAATACTCAGGAAAGCTTTAGGGATGACAAAGTTTTTATATTCTCTAAGTTTTATAGTTTCCATATCATCAGGAGGCGAGATCAGAGAAGTGAAGCAGTCTTGATTATTTAAGTAGCTATAGATTGCATCTCCAATGGAATCAAGTAAGTCTTTATCTTTATTTTTGTTTTAATTAAAAATCCATGATTATGAACAATTGATTGATTTTATTTACTCATTATTATTTGTGCTTCCGCATTCAAATTATAGTGCATAAAGGTTGTGATTAACAATATGCTAACGTACTGACATTATAACTAATTGTTCTAGCAAAGAAGAGACCATTTGAAGGCAAGACGAAGACTAAACGAGGAGTTAACAAATCTAAGCGAACAGGAGAAGAGATTAGTTTAGGACATGCATCTAATGATGATTTTGTGGAAGCTGATTATTTGACGCAACGTAGGGCCTACAAAGTTCACTAAACTGTTATATTGAAGATAATGAATCAAGTACAGAAACACCCTTTAGGGAATATAAAGAGGAAGGGCCTATAGAAAAGAAGCATAATGTTGGTTACCCATCCCGGCCTGGAGGTTAGATCAACGTAACAACGTTCCACACCTACTAAAGACTTTCAAAAATTTAAATGATGACGATAGGAAACGTGTCAACGAAATGGGTTTAAAAAAATGGGACGGTGGATTGTAGACAATTTTGACTAAAAGAGCTAGAGTTTAAGGATACATGATGGGAGGGACCTACACATTACTAAGGATGATGTTGCGTGCACTAACACTAGCTAGGGTTCTGATACGGAGCCTGCACCACACACAACAAATAATAACTTACCACCTCGTCGGTCAAACCGCAATCGTAGACACAAACAAGATGATTCATTTGTTTATAGGTAAAGGAAGGATATCAATCGTTTGGCAGATTCCCTAGAGCAAACAATGGTCTTTCATTATCTTAGTTAAATCTTGGAGTTACGTACACTTGAAGTACGAAGGTGACGTCTGTTCTTGCTCAAAGAAGAACATTTAGATACCAAGGCGTATCAACTGGTGCTTTCATCCCGAACCTACATGGCCGAAAACACCAATTCTGACCAGGTCCCGTTGACGACCCTATCACAGACCTCCGAAATCAACTACGGGAACAAACCTTTTTTCAACACCAAACAACCCAAGTTCTGCAACGTTCCATCCAACAACTTGCTCAATCCATTGAATCTATAAAACTCTCTGTACCTCTCCATTTACAACCACCCAACAACGCCCTGTTTACCTCAGCCACACCCCAAAATTCCCCATCTGCTTCATTACCAAATGAACCAATTGCAAATACCTACAGGCGCCATTTACCACTAAAAATTGATTTACCCAAATTTGATGGAGCTGACTCACACACTTGGATTTTTCTGATTCAAGAATTCTTTAACTATCATGACACCCCTGAGGATCAATGATTATCCTGTGTTTCCTTCATGGTTAGTGGGGAAGCTTCAGAATGGCTCCGGTGGATGAAGAACAATAACTTATTATGATCATGGCATGAGTTTCTTGACCAAGTACGGCTCCGGTTTGATTCCTCCCATTTTGAAGATTTTTTGGGTCGATTATCAAAGACTTGCCAAGCAACCATAGTCGCGGCATATCGGGCAGAATATGAGAAGTTATTGAATAAAGTGACTAATATCCCAGAAGTCGTCCTTATTTCGATGTTTGTGGCTGGTTTGAAATCCACCATACGTAGAGAGGTGCAGTGCGCCAGTCCCCTCACACTCAACCAAGCTTTTTCGCTGGCATCTAAAGTTGTGGCTCAACAGGGTGAATTACGGTACATGTTCCAGACTCATAACCCCCAGAAAAACCTTCCTCGTGGTCCTCCTCAATCACAACCACACCAAACTAGCCAAACTACCCCACACCACCCTTCTCCAATAATTCCATTACCGTCTCATGCTTTGCACAAGAAAGCTCTTCCGATTGTCCGCATTTCTGCCTCTGAACGACAAGAAAAAAAGGCTAGGGGAGAATGTTATACTTGTGACCAGAAATGGTCTAAATCTCACCGTTGCCCAAATCGATCATTGCTCTTAATGTGCTCGGAGGATGATAATTCAAGCGATGCTTTTCAACAATTGGAAATGGTTGATGAGCATGTCCTCACTGGTGATTGTTAGAGCTTGAATTCAATGGCCGGACTAGGTACACTACGTTCTCTTCACCTTACAGGGTTCATCCATAACGCGAGTCTGCATGTGCTTATTGATGGTGGGAGTACACATAACTTTATACAACCCCAACTCGCTAAACGCTTGAATATTCCAATCCAGACCATCCCTCCGTTTCGAGTCTATACCGACAATGGAGACTCACTTCAATGCTCACACTCATGCCCAGATGTCCCATTATCATTACAAGGACATGTGTTTTCTGTAACACTTTTCATACTACCTATTAAAGGGCCAGATATAGTATTGGGGGTCCAGTGGTTACAAGATTTGGGTTGCATCACTCATGACTACTTTGGTGCTTCGGTGGAGTTTATGTGATAGGGGGTTACTATCCATTTGCAGGGAGAACAATCACCACGCTTAACACATGTTTATTATTCACATCTTTTTGCCTTATTAGAATCAGATGATGTGCATAGTTGTTTTGAGCTTTCACCAGTCCCACCTGAAGAGACTACTGCCATGAGCTCAACACAGTGGCCAGACAGCATTCCCATTGAAATCTTAACTATTTTACAACAGCACCCTATGATTTTTTGGGTACCACGGGGTTTGCCCCCACGTCGATATTTGATCATCATGTCCACTTAATTCCAGGTTCAGCCTCGGTGAATGTGCAACCATATCGCTATCCTCACTTTCAAAAATATGAGATGGAAAAGATGGTTAGAGATATGCTTGACACAAGCATTATCCGACCAAGTACCAGCCCGTTCTCTTCACCAATTTTACTTGTCAAAAAGAAAGATGGTAGCTTTCGGTTTTGCGTGGACTATAGGGCGTTGAATAAGATCACAATTCGAGACCACTTTCCAATTCCCATGGTGGATGATTTATTTGATGACCTGGGTTTAGCACAGTTTTTCACCAAATTGGATTTGCGTTTTGGATACCACCAGCTTTGAATGGCTGATAATGACATCTTTAAAACGACGCTTTGCACTCATGAATGACACTATGAAGTTTTGGTTATGCCATTTGGATTGTCGAATGCCCCTTATACTTTTCAGGCAACGATGAATCACTTGTTCTGGCCGTATTTACGCAAGTTTGTTGTCGTATTTTTTTGAAGACATATTGGTTTACAGCCCGACCATAGAACTGCATGTTCAACACTTGGAGATTGTGCTGACAACATTAGAGAGCCAAAATTTCTTTGTCAAGGTTACCAAATGTTTGTTTTGCAAGACTACAATTGACTACTTGGGTTATATTATTACTAATGGCACAGTGAATCCTGATCCTAAGAAAATTGAAGCTATGGTTGATTGGCCACAACCAGCCTCAATTAAGTAATTACGTAGATTTTTGGGATTGACAGGTTACTATCGGCGTTTCATTCGCCATTATGCCTCAACAGCAGCTCCCCTCACAAATTTGTTAAAAACGGATTCATTTGTATGGACAGGCGAAGTCATGCATGCATTTAACATGTTAAAGACAACGATGGTTAATGCCCTTGTTCTTTGTTTACCTGACTTTACTTTATAGTTTGTTCTTGAGACAGATGCCTCTGCAGTTGGGATAGGCATCCCATCGCATTTTTTAGCAAAAAATTGGGTCCAAAGTTGCAAGCAGCATCTACCTATGTTCGAGAGCTATATGCAATTGTAGAGGCTGTTGCGAAGTGGCGTCAGTACCTTCTTGGTGCCGTTTTTGTTATTCGAACAGACCACCGAAGCTTGAAAGAGTTGCTATAACAGGTTATTCAAACCCCTGACCAACAACAGTACATTTGAAAATTGATGGGATACCATTTTGTCATTGAATATAAGTCAGGGGCCACCAACGTTGTCGCAGATGCATTATCTAGACAAAATGAGGAAACTGAGGTATCCTAATAAGAGCAAATAAAGTTAGGCCCTAACAAGAACTAAAACATATTGATGTAATTGTTTGTTGGAATGAATGATTCATATTATTTTGATTTAGGCCTTGTTTGGTAAATAATTAGCCTATTAGCCAATTCTGACTTATTTGATCGCTATTAATTGTTTGACTTGGTTAAAAAAAAAAAATGTGTTTGGTTAATAAGTTTTTTGTAACTCCAAAATACTAAAATTTAAAAGGCTACTCAAAGCAATTTTTTCAATTAGCTTTTTGAGAAAAGAAATTATACTAAACAGTTATCAGCTAACAACTAATTTACCAAACACCTTTATACAATAGCTAATGTTATCAACTAATTATAACTTCTAATCCAATCAGCTAACCGCTATCCGCTAACGTACATTTACCAAACAGGGCCTTAGTATTTATTATTATTATTATTTTTTATACTTTACACTCTATTACGGAGTATATCATTTACTTTTCAAATGATAATGCGTAATGCGCAATGGTAACTAGTAACTGAGATAAAATGGGACATAAAAAGAAGTAAAACAAAGGGGAGTACAAATGTATAACGCTCTTTTTGCCTTCACGGTTCCGCTCGTGTAAGAAAAGGTTGGGTGGAATAAGAATTTTCTACGTTTTTTAGCGAGTAAAGGGAATTCATCAGCAGAAGCACCCAAAGACGTCGTCTCCGCGAACAGCAAAGCAAAACCATATAGCAGATCACACACACAACACCAAGAACACGCATTGCGTGTATTTTGACTTGTGTGTGATGATTTGGTGAAAGCAATATTTCCCATTTTTAGCTCATTTCTTTTCTGGCAGAATGGCCTTTGGTTCTCTAAATCTGTTATAATTTGTGGGATTCGAATATTGTAAATCTGGCAAATTTAGGGGGAGGGGTGAATTTGAGGCCGCGCTTGTCATTGAAACAAGCCATTTGGGAGGCCGGAGACGACGAGCAGAAGAGTAGACCCTGGCGTAAGAAGCTCTCGATGGCATTCAATTGGATCTCTCTTTTCAGATTCATCCTTCTTCTTTTCCTCATCACCGTCATTACCATCGTTTGCCTCACTCTTCCTGTTGAAAAGGTCCTGTTTTTCTTATCTGGGTCGGATAGCTTTCCCTCGATTTCTTACATTTAAGTGTTCTCTTGGATTTTTTTGAGCTGTTTTAATTAAATGAATACGCTCTTCATTCAGAATGTTTTGGATTGGATCTTTGTCATCGTGATCTGGGTATTGCTTTACATTGCGTAGTTTCGTCATTTTAGAATCTCCTTGTGCTGTTAAATAGTTTTTCATTCAACATTTATGAATTCTGAGCATAGTGTTCATGATTTCTTCGACTCTGAATTTCCATTTGTGCATTAGTTGGGTTTTATGCTATAGGTCAATGTTTGGTGTTTGTTTATTTTATTTTGGCGCCTTATTTTAATTTTCATGGAAATCCCCAAATAACTTGAGATTATTGGATTCAGCATGTTTTGCTTTGGCTGGAGGAAACAATCCCCTATGAAAATATAAGGAAAAAGTATGCTCTTATTTCTGCTTAGTGCTGTGTTCTCGATGCTCACTTGATTGTTGTCCACTTGACCTTTTGCCAACTATAAGATTAAATTTTGTAACCTTCTCCTTTAAGTGGCTGACTTGACATCTGAGCTCTGAAGTTACAGTATCTTTCTAATCTTATATAACTTGAAAATGTTTAGTTAGCTTGCCTGTGATTGAATACTAGTTGTTGAAGCACTTCCTTGCTGAAAGAGCAAGAGATTTGATTCAGCATTTCAATGTGCATCTTATTTAGCTGCCTTTGACAATTAAAGAAGTTTGCCTTATTTGCAACAGAAAAATTGAATATACAAGTATTGTGATTGACTGCTTATATTTATGAATTACTGTTTCCTATGTTGCTCAGAAAACCTTGATTTTTGGCAGATTTTGAAAAATTTCTTGATATGGGTCAAAGAAGACTTGGGTCCTTGGGGTCCTCTTATACTGTAAGTAACTAATTATGACTTATATACATTTCACTTATCAATCTTGCCCTAGACAGGGTTTTGGAGTTTAAAGTCTATGATCTACAATTCTACATAACATTGTCGTGTGATCCTTAAGGGTTTGATTTAGGGAGACGGAAAAGGAACAGAAACCAATATATATTGATTGCATAAATTTATTGTTTTGTGTAATAAATCATAAAGGGATAAAGTAGAATTAAACCATCCAACTTTTTGGGAAATACTGTAGCAATTAAGCTATCCAACTCAAAAAAGCTTGAAAAACATATCTGAACTTGGAAAAATAGTGCATTGCTGATGTGCGGCTTATGTGAACACTTTTTTTGCTAACATAGACGCTGATTTGGCTTGACTTAATCTTTCTTCACATTGACTATCTATTGGAAAAGTTTTTTAAAATATGTCGTCATCGGGCCCATTGGAATCTGGACAAAGAGTCTGGAGTTGGATCCTTCATTCAGATTCCAAGGAATCCAGCTTTGGATGAGGAGTCCAGGTACCATATCTGCAGTAGGTTGGACTGACGCTGGACTCCTCATCCATATTGGAATTTGGATTTTGGACAAGGAGTCCAGTTCCAGACTCCTTGTCTAGATGTACAAAGAGTCCAACTATGTATTCTTTGTCCATCCTAGCTATGGCTCTCAACACACCTCATCTAGATGGATGAAGGAAAGCATTGTCAACATGCTCAATGCTCATGGAGGCTGCTGCGCTCTGCACCCCATCCTTCAAGGAAGACACCTACTTCATCTTCCACCTCCGCACCATGTTATTAAAAAAAACCGGGCCATGGCTGTTGCTGCCTTGCCAAGGGAGTGATGGCCGTGGCCTTCATCTGAGATCTGGACATCCAAATCTGAAAAGGCCATGATCTCTTTTGCCCAAATCTCAGATTTGGATGACAGATAGAGGCCATGGCTGTTGGCAGGCTTTTATTCTATTATTTATTATTATTATTATTATTGTTGTTGTTGTTGTTGTTGTTGTTGTTGCTGTTATTTGTTGTTTGTGTGAAGTGGAAGAAGGAAAGCTAATTTAGAGTCTAAATCAGTACAATAAATTCCACGTAGATCATCACATCAGCAGTAACTTGGACTTTACATGCTAAAAATGCTAATTGCAAGAATTTTCCGAGTTTGTTTGTTTCCTTGGTGTTTTTTCATGTTGGGTGGCTTAATTGTTGTTTCCTAAAAGTTGGGTGGTTGTTTTGTACCTTATCCCATTTAAAAATCATGTGAGTCCTTAGTGTATGTGTTTCACAGATTACATGTATTTTGATGGACTGGATAAAAACTAGAAATTTTGGAAGTTAAAGCATTTTGTTTAGGCATTACACTTGTGGTTGGGCATTATACCCAAAGGTATTATAATTAGCTTTGGTTGTTTTTAAATTAAAAGAACTATGAGTGATCTTCCAGATAATGCGGAGTAGCCCCATTAGTAACTCGTGTTTTGTGCATCTTGCAGGGCTATTGCCTATATTCCTCTCACAGTATTGGCTGTTCCAGCTTCAGTACTTACAGTAAGAGATTCAAAGGATTCCATGTATTTTTAATTACACTTCTAACTATTTCTAGTTCAAGGAAGCATGATCACTTCATTGTCTAATTTATTTGTGTACTTAATTTCTAGAATATTTGAGTAATTGTCATGTAGTGTATGCCTGATGCCTCAATTCACCAACAGTTGTTTCCTCTTTCTCTTCTCTCTCCCCATCAGTCTTCCTCATGTTTCCTTAAGCATGCTTTTTGAGTCAATCATGTTCAGATAATAACCTGTAATGAAAATGTGTTTCTAAAGAAAAGTAGAACTTGTTACAGAAATATTTAAAATATCTAAAAGTAAATTCTGATGGAACTTGATCATTTAAGTTAGCTACAATCAAATAGAAGCTGTTGAATAGACTCACCAATCTTTGAAAGGAAATGGATAGATACATCAATAGAGGCACATAAATGGTAAGTGACCAATTGATTTCCCTTATACTGCCATGGAATAAGTAATTGTTGTTGTTGTTGTTATCATCATCATCATCATCATGTGTGTGTGTGTGAGTATTTATTTGTTATTTGTATTTTCTTCTAAGGTGTCATTTTGTCTCTACATGATGATATTTCCATTTTATTCTTCATTGTTAAACTCAAATCAGTATATTGCATTTGTTTCAGTTAGGTGGTGGTTATCTGTTTGGTCTGCCTGTGGGTTTTTTCGCTGATTCTATTGGTGCTACAATGGGGGCTGCTGCTGCATTCCTTCTCGGTAGAACTGTAAGCATTTATTTTTCAACATGTAGGATGTGTATTTGTACAATAATAACAGGGGATACTGATACAATATATGCTGAATATGCACCATTATTTGTATAATACTGTAATTTTTATTCAATTTGTCCTAGTCTGTAACTAGAGAAATACTTATTCCATATTCAAGCATAAAAACATTTAAAGCTTCCCCTTCTCTTGTTAGCCTTCGTACTCTCAAGTGTTCTATATTTGAATTGCAAGTTTCCTTCTCATCGGCCCTTGGCTTAAGAGATTGTTGCACTTTTGTTTTGTCTGGCATGACAGATTGGGAGGTCATTTGTCATTTCCAAATTAAAAGATTACCCACAGTTTCGTGCAGTTGCGATTGCAACTCAAAGATCTGGCTTTAAGGTTAGCAAGAATGGAGGACAGACTCTTATTTGTATCTTTTGCCTCATCATTAATGTAATTTTCACAAGCAGAAGAAAAAAAACACAGTATTCTGTACTAACTTTATGTCTTATTTGATTTAATAGATTGTTTTGTTGCTCCGGCTTGTTCCTTTACTTCCATTCAACTTGCTGAACTACCTTTTGTCTGTGACATCCGTTCCAATTGGGGAATATGCACTGGCAACATGGCTGGGAATGATGGTAGCCTCACTATCTCCTTCTCCCTATGTGTGGAACTTTTAGTTCTTCCTAGGCTATTTCCAAACTCACAAAGTTCTATAGCAAACACCTAAAAACCAAACAGAACTATATTAACTAACTTAACTTTAATTGGTTTTTGAGAATCTGAACTATTTTGTGTTAGCACTAGGTGGATTTGAGACCACTAGGTTGTGTTGAAACAAAAGTTGTGTCTGTAGAAATATGTTTGTTGAGTTGTGTCTGTAGGATTGTGTCTTTTGAGTCTGTATATAACTATATGTCTGTTGTCTCTCCATTGAGACAAGGGAGTAATACAATAAATTCTTTTAAATCTTTCTTAACAGGTTGTAGTTAGGAATTAGAACCTGGAATGGAGATCCCATTACTTTGTTCCTCACAATAGATGTGACCAACATTATGATTGAACCTAGGGCTATAGCTATGAAATATGAAGTGGCCTATGTGCCGCAGAGTGTTGCAAAAATCCCGCCTAGGCACCGGCTGGCCGCCTAGCATATCACCACAATCGGTGGTCTAGGCGGCCGGCCGGCAAGGCAGCCGACTATGCCGCTTAGGCGCTACCCTCCTAGGCACCGACTAGGCCGTCTAGTCAGCTGATTAGCTATTGTTTTTTGTTTTTTGATTTTTGTTTTTGTTTTTTTTAATGGGTTATTTCACTCAAAACGATATCGTTTTAAGCGAAATAATCCTATATTGTTCAAACTCTAGATGTTTTTTAGGTTGATATTTAATATTTTAGTATTAACTATTAAATAGTTTATAATTATTAGTCTTAAAAAAATTTAAAAATTTAAACAAATTTTTAAAAAATAAAAAATTAAATTTAAAAAATACACGGGCGTCTATTAAAGTATTAAATAGTTTTTCAACCTTGGTGCCGCACTGTACTCTTCTCACAATTTCAGAATCTTGACAGAATTTAAATATGTCGCATAACTAAAACAACTGCTCCAGTGATACTAGGAACGAATGCTTAGTTCCACTTAATGATCCTGTAACATGAGACTCTAGCCTGTGGACAGATCGTCCTTAGCCAACATCCCACATACCTGCTACTTTGCTTACTGCTAACCTTGTATATGCATATTGATAAGCAATTTACTGTTCCCATTGCAGCCAATTACTTTTGCACTGGTGTATGTCGGAACAACTTTGAAAGATCTTTCTGATGTAAGTCATGGGTGGAATGAATTTTCAAAATCCCGTATGGTAAGCACCGCTTAATTTATTTATTTCTTTCAGCACTTTAAAGTTAACGGCCATTATGCTTTTCTTCATTTTGGTCCTAAAGTTGATATAGGTTTGACATCATGGTTGGAGTAGAGGTCTTTACCTCAGGATGTTATCCTCTGTGAATGAGATTTTTTGTTTTGTTTGTTTGTTTAGTTATATAACATGATTTGGTAGAATAAATATACATACTAGCTTTCAACATTTTGAGCAACAAAAAAAAAAAAAGATACAAATTTTTTGGGCTTTCTCATGATAAAAGTAAACTCTCATCATGCAGGCATTCATTGCCTTGGGCTTTCTGGTGTCTGGTAAGTTTTACAACTTCCTTCAATATTCTGGGAACATAAAACTATTAGCAACTGGCTATACTTTTGAAACCCGAGGATAAAGCATTTTATGATTAGAATCTCAAGGTTATTTAACATTGTTTTGCAGTGATTTTAATGGTTTCTGTTACAAGGGTTGCAAAGGCTGCTCTAGAAAAAGCATTAGCTGAAAATGACGATGTTGATGACATATTGACATTGCCTAAACTTCCCGTCATGGCAGATCCTCATGGAGATATCCACAAGTCTCTTATAATCAAGATAGACCAACAACCATGATTAGTAGAATTAAATTCCACGTAAAATCTATACTAGTCTTTTATTTCTTTCTTACTTGTGATGATTTGGCATCTTTTTAGGCGATGCACGGGATTCTTACGTATAGTCAGGTTATACTAACACATGTAGTTTGGGTAGAAATGTATCACTATAAAGTCGGATTGATTTGGAGAGGCTTTCAGTTAAATAAAAAGTGAGCAGTTGGGAGCTCCTTCTGTAATGTGAGTTTGTATATAGAGAGTAGAAAGGCATTGTATTTGAATTAAAAAAAAAAACATAGAGCTTTGCAATTTTTGAGAATTCAGCATTTTGGTGAAAATAGAGCTAGCTTTTGATACCTTAATTATGGTAATACGAAGGTAGCAGTATAAGAGATATAACGTTGATGCCTTGATGGATTGAACATGAATATGAATATGAATATTATTGGATTGTAAGTTATGATACAAGCGTAATGTAAAATAGGGGATTGGGGAGTCCGACCTAAACAAATATTATCCTATTTATACTGCTAAGCCAATTAGGTCTACCTATTCTCCTGATAATAATTATTATGGCAAATTTTTATGTGGACCATGGTCTTTACATAGCACCATAAAAAAGTACATTTTTAATATATTAGTACTCAAATAATGTACTTTATGTACACATATAATGTACTTTTTATTTGTGGCCTACACGACTGTGTAGATCATGGTCCATACAATAACGCCTCAATTATTATACTATGTACCATGATTCACCAATCGTTATACCCTGCACCACGGTGCACATAGCAATGTGCACCACGTACGTAAACGACGTCGTTTCGATGTTAGTGGACGCGGACGCGAATAAATACAGGGAATTCATTATCTATAATACACATAATCATTATCTAGAATACACAGAATGTTTGCCTAGAATACACAGAATGTTTGCCCAGAATACACAGAATACTGACACAAAATACACAGATGTTAGTGGACGCGGACGCGAATGACTCTAGTGAATTCATTATTTATAATACACATAATCATTATCTAGAATACACAGAACGTTTGCCTAGAATACACAAAATGTTTGCCCAGAATATTGACACAAAATACACAGAACTCATCCTCCTAACATTCGAATGCACAAACACATCACAACCTATGTTAATAACCCGAGACACGTTAAGACTAAACACTAACCCGTTATTTTCATGTCCGATTTTGTGTCGTGTTAACAGGTCGTGTCCATAATTGCCAGGTCTAGATTCACCTTAAAAGGTAGATTTACTTCGATAAATTTCAAATTTTGTATATTGAATGTTAATTTTTTAACAAACTAAATATTTACCAAAGGCTTTGTGGTCAAGTGGCATAGTTGTGATCCTATTGATCCTTATTGGGGATGTCGGCTCTTTGTACTTCAGTAGGTACAAAATGAATATTTATTTTTCAAAAATCTATTTTTAAATGAACATTTATTAATGGTCTATATTACAATGTTAATCATGGTCCAGAGTATAATTTGCCTTCTCTTGATGGGTTAGCCCATCCCTTTAAATCAGAATTATTTATTGGGCTTTAGCCATTGGACCAATAACCTCTCCCACCCCTATTAACCAACAATTATATCGTGGGCCTCAATCCATACAACAATATAAACTTAGAGCGCGTATGATGCGCAAATTTTGCGGTCCACAATGCATGATAGTCCAGACATCGAAACAGAACCCTACCTCGTCGTTCTGTAAAAAGTAACTCTGTGTCTATAACATATTCAGTTTCGTTTTATATACACTGCAGTTTCCTTTCAACACAACTAAAATTTCTTTTCGATATAACTACAGTTTCATTCAACATTATAACTTAGGCAAATGTGCTCTTTGAAAAAAAACATAATATCACCGGTTCGAATTACACATTATTGAAGACCTCTTTGTAGACGACATTGGTAGTACTAACAGAATCTTGTCCATCATTTTCTATAGTTAACATCTTCAGGTCATCAGGATGAGTGACTCGAGAAAAAGTCACGTACAATTGACCGTGATTAAACACCGGTTTTTTCAGCAGTAACCCAACATGAGTTAGTGTTTGGCTTTGGCTTTTGTTGATTGTCATGGCATATGCGAGCATCAATGGGAATTGTTTATGTTGGAACTTGAAGGACAATCTCGTATAAGGAGTGAGAGACATTCAGGGGTAAGAACTTTGGTCCCTTCATGTGTCCGATTAACTATTCTTGCTTCGACAATGTGCTTACTTGGCATCCAAAATATTTAATATAATAATTTTAGGAGATTTTTCTCTGTAACAATAAAACTACATGTAAACAAACAACAATAGACCACCCGAAAAGAAAACAACCTTTTTTTATCTAAATAGAACTACATGTGCCAAAGACCTTGTGGTCAAGTGGCATCCGGTGTCCCGTTTAACACTCCCACATGGATGATGAGAGTGGGTTTGAGCCTCAGTGGAGGCAACTGTTGACTCATTGTGCTTCAGTAGGTTGGGTTTGAGCCTCTACGTAGAATTTTAAAATGAGCAGCTGTATATTGGCAGGAATTTATTCTTCAAATAAATCTTAAAATTCTATGCATTTTAACTTCTTGAGACTGCTTATGGAGATGTAATTTTCTGTCTATACATGTCATAGTGATAAACTTTAGTTTGTGTTTTTAGTGCTTGGTATTATTATAGCTACACTAGAGACTGTTATTAATGATAACCTCAGCAGGTACAGTTTAACTTTGCATTTTAGTATTCAATTTTTTACAACCTAGATGAAGTATAGTTGTTTGGTAGTCAAACTAAGATTTAAAAATATTAATAATCACCTAAACTAATAAAACTTAAAACTCAATTATGCATTTATGCTAGAAACATGTTAGTAAAAGAACGAAGACATATAGTGATATATAGTCTAACAGTACAGTTTAATATAATAGAATTCAACTTTAACATAGTAATAACACAGAAATAGTCACTTGAGCTTCTACTAATAACACATCAATAACACAAAAGTAAAATTGCATAACGGACAGAGAAAACTTAAAACTCAATTATGCATTTATACCAAAAACATACATTAGTTAAATAACGAAGACATATAGTGATAGAATTATAGTGTAACAGTTTAACAGAATAGAATTTGATTTTAACATAGTAATAACACAGAAATGTAACTTAAGCTTCTACTAATAACACAAAAATAAAATTGCACAACAGACTAATGTTATTCTTCACGGTTTGCAAATGCTGTAGAATAGTATTGTTGTTTACGATTGTAGGGAAGTATATGTACTGACTACAAGTATATTGTTGATCACGATTATGTCGACGTCTCATGCAATTTTAATGTAAAATTGTAGTACGAATAGGAATTGTATTACCATATTTTACAATATTACGTTGTAGGGAAGTATATTTACTGTATTATTACGATTAGTAATTTTAATCTAGAATTGTATTACGAATAGGAAAGTAAGAAAGAATATATTGTATTAGGAATTGTATTACCATATTTTAATATACAATTGTAGTACAAATAAGAATTATATTACCATATTTTACAATATTTATTTCGCAAACTTTAACGGGGCGTTTGGTTAGAGGGAAGGAATTATGTGGGAAAAGAATTGCAATTCCATGGGAAAAGAATAATGCGAGAATAAAGTGGAGTTTTAATTCCAGTGTTTGGTTTGTAGGAATAAAATTATTAAAATTATTGGGAATTTCAATTCCAATGTTTGGTATACATGGGAATTGAGAGGGAATGAGTAGTATAAAGTCTAAAATACCCATTGTTATTGTTGTTGTTGTTGTTATTATTATTATTATTATTATTATTATTATTATTTATAATTGGCAAATTAATTCACAAATTGTCAGAGTTCTTGCATATAAAGAATGCAAATTTTGAATAGTTGTTGCATATAAAGATTTAAATTAAATGAAAATACACAAAGGGAAGTCGAAGAATAATTCACGCTATAATTTAGAAGGGAAGGTCATGTATCAATTTTAGGTTAAAAAAGAAAGGGTAATTTTGTCTCAGAATATTTTTTTTTTCTCCCTAAAATCCATGGAATTAAAATCACAGGGGAGCCATGTGATTCTAATTCCATGAAAATGAGGGAATTGCAATTCCGTGGGAATGGAATTGTAATTTCCTCCCACCAAGCGCCCTGTAATAGTATAGGAGAAAATAGTATAGAAGTGTATTAGGCAGAAAGTTTTAGGAGAATTTTGTTTTTATTAATTGTATAGAATTTATGTTTTATGTTAACGTTTTTTTTTTCCCGTTTTTAATACTCGTTGGGTTTTTTATTTTATTTATTTATTTATTTTTTTCAGTCGTTCAATTCTCTAGAATTTCAAATGTTGCTCTTTGGATTTTTCTTCATGGTTTTCCTTGCGTTATTTGGCTTAGCTATGGATGCGTCGATTCCAAATTTTAAATTTTTTTACAGTTGCGATCAATATGATTTGTTGTTTCATGATTTTTATGTGTTTTTTTTAGGCAAGTGCTTGAATATTTACGTTTAATATGATTGAATTTTATATTCGAGATTATGTGATTAGTTACTGAGAAGGTCTCTACAATTATTGTTAAATTATTGTTGAGATTTTATGATTGAGTTGCTATTCGAGATGTTGTGTATCTTGTTTAGGCCTCTGAGTTTGAATATGGCTTTTATGTAGACAATTTGGAGTAGTTACCTAATATGTGATCGAAAATACCTATATGACGCGTTTGGTAGGATGAAATTATAATTCCATTTCTACCAATTCTTTAGAATTTACAATTCCATTGTTTGGTTTGGAATTGTAATTTTACAGCCCACAGAATTGAAATTTCAAAGTAAACTACTACTTTGCCGTCATTATTATTATTATTATTAACATTTTAGTCTTTATTCACATTTTTCCTCTATTCTATTTCTACTTATTTTTTATTTTGAGTACTATTGACTCTGTTACACTGTAGTATCTGTTCATAGCTACTTTCTCAACCGGGATACCGGGTGCCACTGAACAATAAAATTTAAATTTTTATTTTATTCACACCATATTCTTTTAATCTTTTCTCACTAAATTATAATTTCTTTCTTCCTTAATTCACTCCCAACAAGTATGATTGTTTGCTCTGTGTGTGTTGATCACTTGATCTTTTGAGTCTAATAAATAGCCAAAAAGATAAGAGGGAATATGGGACATAGAAGTTAGCAACAAGAGAGAACATCTTGAGAGCATAGGTAGGGGAGGTTGCATCTGAATGCAGGAAGATACAAAGTTGTGCAGCACCATTAGTAGCTGTTTTTTTTTTTTTTTTTTTTTTTTTTTTTTTGGGGATCTTTTATCACACTATATTTTTTCATTCTCTTTTGCTTTTGATTTGTTAATCCATGGTTAGTGTAGGACTCCAAGTGCTCATTAATGGCTTAAACATCACATCTGCTGGTGCTTTATCGTGGCATGTGTGTTAGTTCGTTCTTGGTTGTTGATTCATCATCATATGCACTTCTCTTTTCTTTTCTCTCTCTCTCTCTCTCACCGACACACACTCTGACATGCATGCCCAGAAAGCTCCAAAAGGAAAAGGTCAGATGAGGTAAAACAAAATACCTGCGGGGGAAAGATGAGGTAAACCATGCATTATTAGTTTTGTCGGTGAGTCTATGAAGCCATAAAAATTATGTTTGGAGCCAAATTATACAGAAAAATTACAATGTCAGTTGACATCAATACTAAGAGTACTTGATAATATTATATATGCCATATATGATTGTTCTGGTTATTTACTGATAATGATTTCTAATGATACTCAATATAATAATGTAAAAGTACGTAATTATACGAGTAGTACATGGCAAAAACTTGTGTGAGACCGTCCCACCATGAGACGGGTCGGGTCGGGTCGGGTCACGATACAAATGTAACACTTATATGCACAAATGTCATACTTATATGCTTAAATGTAATACTAATCAGGAATAAAATTTTTGTTACTTATTAGGGTAAATGTAATACTTTTAAGGGAAAATACAATACTTTTACATTTCGATTTAAAAGTATTACATTTTCCCTCAAAAGTATCATATTTGCCCTTATAAATGAGAGACACTTGTCAACATTACTTATTATGAAAAATGTATTACTTTTTCTCTTATAAGTAACAAAAATTGTATTTTTCATTAGTGTTATATTTGAGCATATAAGTATGAGATTTGCACATATAAGTATGACATTTGCATGGTGCTTTGACCCGACCCGACCCGTCTCACGAATAAGGATCCGTGAGACGACCTCACACAAGTGTGACCCGTAGTACATTGGTACTCATATAGTCATGTTGATTGTTACTATAGAATTTTTTATATACCACAAAATATATACAATAATAAAAGAAATTAGATTTATTTAGATCTTGCTTGTGCTCTTTTATCAAATAAAAATTGCCAATTATTTGATTAAAAATACTATTTTTGATAATTAAATGATATTATTCATTTTAATGATATGATTAATTGAATATATCAAAATTTGATGAACGATTACGAAAATTAATATTTTTTTTGACAATCAAAATTGAAAAAAAGATATTATTGTGCAACAGAAATCAAAGGAAGGATAAAGTTTTGGTGGGAAACTTTCCCAAGAATGAGACCCATACTAAGAGCCATCCAGCTGCTCTAGTTAATTAGGCTCACTAACCTCCTAACATGGCGCAACAATAACAATTTCATGAGAAGCTAACATAATATTGACACATCAATAAAACAAATGTGATTTGCATGAGACTGGTCATACAATTTCTTTGACAACCAGCTTATTATAACACCCGTGCAATCTAATTCCATCTGAACCTCTTAGTACGAAAATATATTAAGGTGGTATAATTATGAATATAATTATATTAGTTTAATATATTTTAGTACTTGGTTTTTTATTGGCATATGTTGATTCAATTATTATTTTATTAAAAAAATATATATGAGAATTGAAAGATATGGGATGTAATTACATTTGTGGAATGCATGATGATATTAATTAAGGTCCTGAAACAGGGTGGTTCCATTAAAAATAAGGGCTCGATTTAATAGTTTAATTTGGACCTTCACTATTTTTATTTCAAGATTATAATAGAGTAAAACGAAGACACAAAGATAATAATAAAGAAACAAGAACATAGGGGCGAAGAGATTTTTTTTTTTTTGACAACTTAATCTAAAAGACCTATGAAATATAAAGATATAAGTCTAGAAGATCTAGAAAATCTGTATAACTAAGATAATTGAGTTCAAATAATTCATATAGACGTCAAGTTATTGTATTTTATGACAAAAGTGAAAAAGTAATTTTTTTTTCTCTAAATATTAGGCATAAAATTCAACAAAGAAAAAAATACATTTCAAAATTTAATTCAAAATTAGTGACATTTCCGTGCATATTTAAATACAAATTTCGATGTCAATTACTTTTAAAATTTTATTTTCACTTACAATTAAGACCAATATATAGATTCTAAAAAATACTTATCAAGTATAAAAATATTGAACTATACGTAAAATATTTTTTAAAAAAATTAGGCCCCAAAAATTGGGGGCCCTGTGCAGTCGCCCTGACCTAACATGGCCAGGGCCGCCCTGCCCTGAAATTACTCAATAAAGTGTGTGGTGGAGAAAATTTATAACCAATCTATTAGAGGCTTTAAGTGAAAGGTGGTTAAATACATAGGATTAACTCCCTATTTACATGGTGAACACATGGATTAACTCATTATTTACAGGGTGAGTTTCTTTTTAGGTGTCCATCCAAGACCCTATAAATAGGGAACTATGTAATGAAGAAAAAGTGAAGTTTCCAGAAAGTAAAAATAGTAATATTATTTGGAAGGTGCTGCAAGGAATTATTTGAAATAGGCTGCGAGGAAACTTCAAAACATGGAAAAGACTGGTGTATTATCTAGAGAATCTGGCTACACTTTATATTTGTACAAGCTGTGTTGAAATTTAGGTTGGTTATAGTTTGTTTAATTGGTAGAATTAGTTCAAACTGTACTTGTAAACTTTTTCATAGAGTTGTTTTATGAGGTTAATGTTTAAATAGGTGGTAGATCTAGTTTTATAATTCACTGAACTTTGTAATTGTAAAAATCGCGGGTTGATCCTAAGTGAATAAATTTTTAGGCGTGGCCCTGCAGATTAGGAAGTGTTCTCCAACTGCGTTATCAAATTCAGTTGTGTACTTATGTTTTGTGCTTCATTTATTGCTTTATATTGTGTTACATATCTACATTACATAATTTCATAACTATTTCGATACTATGGTTTTTCAGACATGAGAGGACCTCTTTACTGGCCAAGGCCTTTTCAATGAGTGGAACTTGGGGGCATGCAGCACTAGCAAATTGCAATTTTTTAATACTTTAGCGTGCAATTTTTAACAACATGTTTGTTTTATGACTTTTGGATAGTCAACGGCTGACCAACACAATCGTTAGAACAAGTATATAGAAAATCGGAAAATATGGCAATAATATAGGTATTGAATCGTTGCATATTGTCTGTCCCTTATTTGTTTATGGAGGGGGGGGGGGGGGGGGGGGGAGGTATTTATACATAATTTGTGCTTAGAGCCCTATAGTGAATAAAAATACTAGACTGCTTCCTGTTCAGAGTCCTAATTATATTGAAAGTCAAGGGTCTGACGTAATGTAGACCCAATTCTTAATATGATATGGATAATAAGTCTAATCATATCAAAACTTCGTCATTATCTTGTACTTGGCCTTCTTCTTGGGATTCCTTCATTCAGTTATTTTCTTGGACCGATCCATTCAATCGGCAATGTACATTATCAATCATCCAGTTCCCCACTTTCTTGAGATTTCGAGAAGACGATGTCTCAGGAGAGTAAATTAATCTGCAATTTTATTAAAGACAGAAAATTTCCAATTAGATAGGAATTCTTTCAACGTTGCTGACTCTCCTTGTTGTAAGGAGTTAACGCCATGAAGTGTTTCTTTGATTTCATACTTCCGGTGAAGTGTGTTAGGAATAGGTCTGCTAGGGTCTCAAAGCAATTGATAAACTTGGGGGTGGGGGTGGGGGTGGGGGGAGTGATAAGAACCATCATTGTGCCGCCCCACCAAGAGCCAAGAGTTGAAAATAAAACACAATAGTACATAGGGTTATGTGTATCTATTACCATCATCTTTGCTTGAAAATCCAATACATGATCGCTTGGGTCATTGGTGCACAGTACTGCTAGATTTCTTTTGAGAATGGGCTGGTAGACAACAGGCACCGATTAGTCGGTCGGTTCTTTCCACCCTCAATCTTGCACTAGAGATCCTTTATTTCTTTAGCCATGTAGAATGATGTGTTTTAATACGTTTGTTGGTGCATTCTGTACCCTAACATTACATTCCCCACTTACAATTACCATACAACCCCCACTTAACTTACGCGAATTAAACTTCCTAAATCCTAATATATAACATCCACCGTCAGATCACCTCAATCCAGCGGCATATGTTGGGCCACACGACCGCACGTACTGTGCAGGCCGCATATGAATTAAATTATATATATATATATATATATATATATATATATATATATATATATATATATATATATATATATATATATATATATATATATATATATATATATATATATATATATAAAATTTCAGGTGCAGCCGTGCTCTCCTGTGCAGCCGTGCGGTCACACACCACTCAATGTTACAAAATACACCACTCAATGTTAAGAAACACACCACAATGTTAAGAAACACACCACAGTGCATGTTTGTGTGGTGTGTTTCTTAACATTGAGTGGTGTATTTCGTAACATTGAGTGGTGTGAACCGCACGGCCGCACTGGAGAGCACAGCCGCACCTGATCATGATTATATATATATATATATATATATATATATATATATATATATATTACCTAATTAATATGTCTTTTCTACACGACATTATGTTATTACGTTAATACATGAATATAGAAACAATATTACCAATTAATAGATATTAGTTAATTTTTATTTTACATTTTCTTACCAAATAAGCTTTATTAATTATTTAACCAATAAAATATTATTAATTGAATACAAAAGTTTGGACCAAAAAAACGAAATAGGAGAATTTTACTTTTATATATAGTATAGATATGGTCCACCTAATAAGCATTGGTCGGCGATGGCATGGCGTTGTTATGCAAGCTAAGGGTGAAAGCGAAGTGTAGCGCCCACATCCGCGTTAAGGACAGAAGGAAGAGCGCTTTCTTTCACGGGCCGATTGCTTCCGCTTGCTGCAATATCAGTTTATGTTTTGAGATGATGAATGCCGTTTTGACTCATCGTACGTCTCGACAAAACATTGATGCTAACGTTTACGACATTGTTGCAGACGCTACGTTATCCGTTTCCCATGCCACTCTGATCTTTTCACACTTTCACTTTTGGGTTATATTTTAAGACGCATCGCTTGCGGCAGTTGCATTTCTCCTTTTAGCATCATCCCACCCTCTCATCTGTTATTTGATGCTTTCAATCACAACATTATATCTATTTTTCTTGTTTGTTATTAAATAATTCAATTAATGCTCGAATATATAGATAATGCAACTACGAAATTACAATTGGATCATTGAACTCAAAAAAATTACAATTAAGTTCTTGAATATTCTAAAATTATGTAATTAAATCAAAATTGACATGTTCTTTCGATTATCGATGACGTGTTAGTCATTATATTAAAAATATTATTTTAAATATATTTTCCTATAGTTACCGCTGATGTATCCGTTTTTATATTAAAATATTATTTTTAAATTTCTTTTAATAATTTGAAATAAAATAAAATAAAAATAAAAAACCCTTAGCCTCCATCGGAGACGAAGACATTTTCTTTGTATTGGCCGGAGATGAAGACCTTCTTTTCGTCTATAGGCCGGAAACGAAGAACCCGTTTTAATCTCCAAGCCAGAAATGAAGATGTTTTCTTCATCACTTGCTTGGAAACAAACCTGTCCTAAGACCAATGCCATTTCTTCGTCATTGACCTGGAACAAAGGAGTTTTCTTTTTAATTGTATTTTATTTAAAATGATTAAAATAAAGTAATAAAATAATTTGTTAATGATATGACGGACGCGTCAGCAATAACGGGAGGAACATGTCAACTTTGATTTAATTACATAATTTTGAAATGTTCATAAACCCAATTACAGAGTTGAAAGTTAAAATTGATTTTTTAGATATAATTCGGTGGCCTTTTTAAATTATTCCTAATTAATTTAAAAAGGATGCTTCCTTGTTCAATTTTCTTTCCCTTTTTTATCTTTTATTTTTTAAGGATTCTCCTTGTTCATTCATTCTTTTATAATATATATATATATATATATATATATATATATATATATATTATTAAAGGATGCTTCCTAATTAAATTGGTGAATAACACCGTGTATCTTGTTTTTTGGGTGTAGCCTATGGTTTCTATCGTCGGACACAGTGACTAATTCCTTTGCTGGATTATAGGCACCTTTATTGGGTGGGACAGCTGGCCTGGACACTGTATCTTGTTACCGTTTAGTAATAATGATACAAATTTTTTGTTCCGTTTAAAAGTATTATTTGTATTAAATTTTGTGGTATTTAATTAATTCTTAATTAACGTTGAACTTGGACGCAACCTACCTCTCAGTAGGATTCAAAACCAAATAAAGTTAAAGGAAAAAGAAGAAATCTTGGGATACAGATAGAGATGTACAATTACAAACGTGGTTTTATTATTATTATTATTATTATTATTATTATTATTATTATTATTATTATTATGTATTATTATTATTATTAAATATTTTCGGAGACAGTACAAACTCTTTAACTCCAAAATACTTCAAACCATTATGCTAATAACCTCTCAGCCTCTAATGTCCAGCCTCTGATGTCCAACCACTACAAGAAAATTGTTCATTACCTATTCCATTCCCTGTGGAATAGCATTCCTATTCCCTCCAAATTCATTCCGTGGACCAAACGTGCTGTTAATGAAGATAAATTTATGGTCACGATTTGTCGTTATTTCTTTTGAGAATAAAAACAAATAATGACTAGATATAATAATGTTGTCATTAAAAAGCATATACTAATTGTATAGTTACCAATTTACCATCACTAAAATGTTATGTTCTTTTTATGAAAAAGATTACCGTCATTAATACTTACTCACTAACATAATTTTCACTTACTCACTAACATAATTTTCTCTCATATATTATTTAATTTTAATGATGGTGAATCCCGTCATTAATATTACTAATTACTAAAAAAATTTCCCTCAATATATTATAGTTTCTATGTTACTGAATGTTATATTTTATTGTCAAATATTATTTTTTTGGGTCTAATTTTGTATATATTGTTGATTCTTATTAAATGTTAATTTTTGTAATACATTGTTTGCTCATCGACATTATCTTGTAATTATAGATATTGTATTAGTATAATTTAAAATTTAATTTGTACAATAATGCATTCAAAGTAAACTCAATATATTAATTAAAAGACTTCATCATCACTACCAAAATGAAATGTTTCACACAACTTTGTAAAGACTAAAAGCAAAGATCGATAGTAATTATAGCTAACAAATAGCCATAGTAATGTATCTATTGGCTATTTCAAAAGGTGTGAGTGTGAGAATGTACAAATCAACATTTTTAGTTAAGACAAAAACAACGCCAAAGTAAAAATGTCAAATCTACTTCATACAATTTTTTATTTTTTATTTTTACTTTCAATGCAGTGTTAGGTATGCTTTTCATCAATAGTTTTGCCACATGGTAAATAAAAATAGCCAATGAGGATATACTTAGTATAATTGAATAAATAATAATTTGCAATTAAGGATCATGCATGCAATTTCACATATATATCAAAGGTGTATATTGAAGCATTTAACTAACAATTCAACCAATCCAACGAGATGGGAGGAGGACCAAGAAAAATGTAGTGTGCAATTCAAGTTACATATTCCTAAACAAAGCTCATAATTCAAGCTAAAAGGAATCTATAAAACCTTATTTTAAGAAAAAATAAAAACTTTAAGTGGAGAAAAATTTAGAACAACTATGTAAACTCCCTAGCTAATGTAACTGCTAAACAATATATATTCCATGAGACAACTTAATGACATGAAGCTAGTCCAACACAACATAACCATAATAACTTTAAATTAGCTAAAAGCATCAATAATCATAGCAAAATAAAAATAAATTTCGTATCAATATAGAGTTAACATATATACATATTTCTTTTAAATAAATGAAGTGAACTTACATCATCCAAAAGCACACTGTTACTATACTAATCATCTTAGAAGTAACCTGCATTGTAATACAAAATATAAGAATATCCAAAATGAGGTAATAACCTTATGCCAAATGCCCCAAAAAAAAAAACCACATGATATCTATATCCTTCAAGGCGTCAAACAAAATTTTCCAAAAGTCACAACTTATATACATATAGTTATAAAAGTAATAGAAATTTTTATTTTACGTTAATACTAAAGTTAAAAGAAACAATATTAATATCATGAGTTCTAAACACTCTGTAATGATAAAAATTTAGCCACTTTGTATAATAAAGTCCAAAAATAACATAAGTTAGTTACTATGTATTTATTTATATACTCCCTCTCTGTCCGATTTTACCTGTCCTGTTTACTATTCATTGGTCAAACCAACTCTTTCTTCATTACTTATTTTCTTTAGTAATTTTTAATTATTTTTAAATTTGATTTTTTTGTGTTTAATAGTACTTTTAATGTAGTTTCTAAATATATAAATTTTATATACTAATACTAAATTTAATATTATGAAAAATTGAATTAAAAATAACTCCAGTCAAGCCTCGTTAACCGAATCAGACAAACAAAATGGGACGGAGGTAGTAATAAACAACAACTAAAGGTTCTCTCCATTAACTTTATATACCTATTAAATGTAATCACTAGTTGTAGTTCTAATTAAGTGATGGTGAATCTTCATTCTCTATTCGGATCAACCTATTTTCAAATACATTCATGCGCCTCCTAATATCACAGTTTTCTTCATCATTCTCATAGAGCTTAGCATCGAACTCATTGATATAAGTAGATTTAGAGTCATTAAATTTTTTTCACTTTACTCTACCCCATAACCATATATATGACCGTGGCACAACTGTCCAAAATGCTTTTTAGCATGGAGTTGCTACCTCAGTAGAGTTGCCGCGAACCTTGGGTTTTTGTCGTGACTATTATCCTAAGCTAAACTTGCATATATTACATAATGTGTGAAAAACATAGAAATAACTTTTAATTTTGCAAATAATAAAGTTCTTAATTTGTATGAGTTTAAGGATAGAGGCTTAATGACCTCTAACATCAAGATAATAGAAGAATATTGCAAAAAAAAGAAAAAAGAAGACAAAAACTAAGAAATTACTTTATGACTACTTGGTGATGATACTTGAGAAAACCCCACTAGTGACTTATGGTGAAGTGAAGGGAACTAGAGAGTGAACAGAAAGTGAGAAATGGGAAGTAGAGCGTGAAAGGAAAGAGAGAGATGGGGAGATGCAGGGGAGGTGGAAAGAGAAGAGAGAGGAAAGTGTGTTGCTGTAAAGTCTTATGTATAATAGGGTGCCACAAAAAAAAAGTTTTCATGGGAATTAGATTTTAGTAAAATAAATTGTTAGACATCAATAGTGAGAATAACCTTTTTTGTACCAATAACAAGAGTATAATTTTAAAATAAGTATAAAAATAATTTTTTTTCACTAAATCATAAACCTTTCGCTAGAGTAATTTTTAACCCTCACAAAAAATGCAAATAATACATTTAGTGAGGGGTTTCTCTGCCTGTCACTAATTTTTTGTCACTAAACATTATTTTTCTTGTAGTAAACGCCAACTTCCATCTTCGACATCATATCGCATTGTCTGACCTTTAACCATCAGAGTGACTCTCAAGAATAATATACGGAGTAATACTAATCAAGAATAATGTAATATTTTTGAGGAAAATAGATTACTTTTACATCAAAATTATAAAAAAAGTAATATATTTGTCTTCAAAAGTATTACACTTTTCCTTATAAGCAAGTAATGGGATATGAACCTGGGCTCGAAAGGTTAAAGTTGACAGGCGGCGCAATAGAGGAGACATATAAGGGAATTGGGTGGAGCATGATAAAGGGTGAACAACCAAGTTACTTGAAGGGACATGAAAAGGTATGACTGAAGTAGTCAGACTAGCTCAATGAGGACTTGGCTGGGTATAAGAGGTATATTGGATAGTGTGACGAAGGAGAGGGTTAGCTAGTCTATCGGAAGAAGCTGAGTAACTAAATAAGCCAGGCAGTTAGAGCGAGCAACATGGTTAGCGAGATCAATCAGATAGAAGAGCAGATCAGATGTGTTAACTGGTCGTAAAGGAGTCAAGAAGGACCGATCGAGTGAGGGAGGGAGCCGCCCGGAGAGGGCAGTGAGAAGAGTGATCTAAGAACTTGGCAGAAGGGGAGTTATAAGGGTAATCAATGTGAAGTTAATAATGGCAATGATGAGATCAGCTGCCATTGTGGAAGGCGGTTCGGCGCAAAGGGGAATCATTGAGGCATTTAAAGCATTTATAGCTACATTTATAGCATTGATGGTAGACTAGCTATTTTCCTCTTCTTATACATATATAAATAGTCTGAGAAGGCTCTATAAAACAGGTTACGCATTTTGAGTATACACGAGAGATTGAGATAAAAACGCAAATATCCGATAAATCATTAATTTTTTGGGTAGTGTTGGTCCGTTGGTTGACTGCGTTAGTGGTCACAAAACTAACATTGACGCTATCTGTGGAGAACGTGACTAAAAGTTATGTGCCTTTGTCCATTTTCATGTGAGAGGAAGAATTGAAATGGCAGGAACGAGAACTAGGAGCCGAGTTGGTGCTACTGGAGGACGCAACCCAGCGTCGCAAAGAAAAGATCTTCAAGACTAGTTGAGTCACCCCAATTCTCACAGTCAAGGTGAGAATCTGCTACACCAGAAGGAGCCCATGCTTAGTTGGAGATCTTCAAGACTAGTTGGCTAACCGCTTCCTAACCAATTATGCGGTAAATATCAAGCCTTAGTTTAACCTAACTCATTGTCATTCATGATCGTTGCCGCCTCCGAGATGCCATCGTCCACCACGGTAGGCACCATCATTGCCCAATCGCACAGATCACAGATCAGAGAGGGAAGAAAAAAACGGGCAGCAAATTGGCAAAAAAGGTTTAGTTCTATACTGTTTGTTGATTTCGATGGAAGAGAAAAATGAATCTTTGCTCGAAAAAAATTGTGTATAATGGAAGAGATATCGGCGAGCGATGGAGGATGTAGCCCAGCTATTGCCATCAACCAAGGGAAGAGGCCATCGCTGAAGGTTCGCCGGAGTTCTGTTCGTCGCTAGTTTTCCATCACCGTTCATGCCAGCTCAACGGACTTGGTGGTAGTGTGCTCACAGATGTAAAATGTTTATCAGCGAAATACATAAACAAATCTCGTGCCTCTTGTTTGTGCTTTCTACCGGATATTAACTTTGTTAATATATAACTAATATATACTATTGAGAGAGAGTAGTTTTACTGGTGGTGGATAGATGCGGTAAAACGAGGAAGAAGTTCCCCAAATGTCGTGTTCTCAAGGATGACAAATTGGAGTTGAATTAGTGTTGGCATTTAGAAGGTTAAGAGGTAAGACTTACAAGAATTACTAGGGGAAAACTGAAGCATGGATTAAGGGTTGCAAAGGTGAATCTAAACTAAACAATTTAAAAGAACAAGGGGTTGAATGCCTTAATTAGCCTATGTGATTGACCGCACTATGGGGATTATAGAAACAAGGTTCGGGAATAGTCACGGGAGCCCACGGGACCTTCATCGAGTGGCTTCACACTCGGACTCCCAAACCTTATTCTGTTGAGGCATTTCATCAAACATGTGGTCTACCACTCCTCCCGGGCCTCTTCCTTCCGGATAGAGGGTGGGGATGTGGATAAGTTGGACTCGTGAGAGGCCGCTATCGTGCACACACTCACTTTCACGAGGTCTACTATCTACCCCAGCCGGAAATAGAATTAAATCATGAAGAACATCACCCACACAAGTCTAACACCCTACTTCATCATTTTCACAATCAAAATGGAAGAATCAATCATCAATCACCAAAGTTAATTTGGGGCAAAAAATCCCCTCAACTAATCTACTCAAACGACATTTAAATCAAAGAACAAGCAATAGAAAATAACAAAGCAATCAAATCGAAATAATAGTATACTTAAAACAAGAGTAGAGTAGAGATACCTATTGATTCAAGAGATCTATTACACATTCATTGTCATCTTCTCCACTAATCTAGCTAGATCTACCCATAACTAAGAAATCTACTTCTAAGAATTGAAGGTTAAATCTCCCCAAAGGGGAGAAAACCATTAAAATTAGATCTAGGCTAAGAAATTGGGGATCTCCCTTCCAAAATGCAGGGGAAGGGTTTAAATAGTCTTCAAAAAGTTGAAATCCCGAATTTTCCCTTAATGACCCGGTCCACGTCGCATCCACGCGTGGATGGTGGCGTGGAACCACACTGGAAATGGTCTAAGCCACCTCTACGCGTGGAGGTAATGTGGTTTAGCACTTGCTGTGTTGCTTCTTCGTTTGCTCCATCATTTCGGCTTCGGGTCCTGTTTTGTACTATGGAAACGACTTTGAAACATAATATAAAGCCGAGTTTGTTGATTTGATCACATAAGAGTATTTTACACGCGAAATGATTACAAATGGGTGACCAAACCGCACACTAATTCCCTAGAACTGACCCTAAACTCGACTATTCTTGGCGCTTATCAAGTATTGAAAAAGAATGAAAAATTTTACTGACTTTTCAGGTTTTAGTGAGGTATTTGTCACTTCACTCCATATTTATTTGAGGCATATCCAAAAATATGTGTAATGTTTCAGAAAACATCTATACAAAGAACGGATATCATGATTTTGCATGTAAAATCATACGCATATTCATAGTAAAATCATATGCACATACACTCATATGACCGTATGTGTTTATTTATTATACATATACCATATTTATATATATATATAGGACCATATAAATATTTAGTTTATTTTATTTTTGATAGAGATTATTCCCCGCTCATCGTACATTACCCCTATCTATTTGAATTGACAGGTCTTTTATCACTTGACCGGTCAAATTGACCTTCTCGGGAAATCCATAGCCGGCCGAGAGCCAATCCCGGTCAGGACCTCGGAGCTCGGACTGACCAGGTGCCCTGCTGTCCTTGGACCTCCTCCTTTAAATCAACATCCTTTGACCTCGCGACACCTGGCTTCTAAGTACGGGACCCACCTTTGGACCGGTGCATGCCCGCCACGCGGCCGCTATGCCGTAGGCTCGATACTTGTCCCCTAGCAGTCTATATATACCGCATTTAATGTTGTAAGAACGACTTTTGGTTGTTTCCTATATAATTGTAAACAAAGAAATTTTGAATATATACATATCGAATTCAAAATATGGTTACATTAAGTATCAATATATGGGGTGTGAGTACAAGCTCTGGATATATAGTCCTCTGATTCTTCAGTTGATGTCTTGAAGACTCCATTGAAGGGCCTCCGGGTTTCAAGTGGCTTGATCTTCAGAGAAGAACTTATATGCTTGTTCTTCTGAAGGGCCTCCGGAATTATGTGGCTTGATCTTCAATAGGAGGTTTAGATCAACATGATAGGCATGATTTTCAAGGAGGAACTTTTACATTTAGGATCATGGGGCTTTTATTTTCATGATCATGATATCTAATTCTCTAAATAAGCTTCAAAGCTATTTCTATGATAATTCCTAGGATGAATACATAGAAATGAGAGGTCCTATTTATAGTTGTAGGATAAAGAGTTTTGATAGGTTCAAACTCTTTTGATATTATCTAATTAACAAATTAGATAATATCAATATTAATCAAATACATTTAAATATACTAAATATTCAAAAATAAATATATTTAATAAAATTTCAGTGTCAACAAATGCCCCCTCGAGACTTGCTTGTACGCCACTTGAGAACATATACCACCGAAAGTATGTAGTGCAAGGAAGTCTCGACACTACAGTTAAAGATATAAGGCCGTTTTGACTCGTGCCATGGAGCATGATATGAGGCCGTTTTTACTCGTGCCAAGGAGATATAAGGCCGTTTTAACTCGTGCCAAGGAGTATCATTTAGCTTCCTCCATTTCAAATTTCATATGGGGTTTGCCCCCATATCAGTGCCTATGAAGAGATGAGAGGCAGAGCGGTCCCACTGGGCGTGCCAATTTGTAAACAAAGAAATTTTGAATATATACATATCGAATTCAAAATATGGTTACATTAAGTATCAATATATGGGGTGTGAGTACAAGCTCTGGATATATAGTCCTCTGATTCTTCAGTTGATGTCTTGAAGACTCCATTGAAGGGCCTCCGAGTTTCAAGTGGCTTGATCTTCAGAGAAGAACTTATATGCTTGTTCTTCTGAAGGGCCTCCGGAATTATGTGGCTTGATCTTCAATAGGAGGTTTAGACCTCCGGAATTATGTGGCTTGATCTTCAATAGGAGGTTTAGATCAACATGATAGGCATGATTTTCAATCAATAGGAGGTTTAGATCAACATGATAGGCATGATTTTCAAGGAGGAACTTTTACATTTAGGATCATGGGGCTTTTATTTTCATGATCATGATATCTAATTCTCTAAATAAGCTTCAAAGCTATTTCTATGATAATTCCTAGGATGAATACATAGAAATGAGAGGTCCTATTTATAGCTGTAGGATAAAGAGTTTTGATAGGTTCAAACTCTTTTGATATTATCTAATTAACAAATTAGATAATATCAATATTAATCAAATACATTTAAATATACTAAATATTCAAAAATAAATATATTTAATAAAATTTCAGTGTCAACAAATGCCCCCTCGAGACTTGCTTGTACGCCACTTGAGAACATATACCACCGAAAGTATGTAGTGCAAGGAAGTCTCGACACTACAGTTAAAGATATAAGGCCGTTTTGACTCGTGCCATGGAGCATGATATGAGGCCGTTTTTACTCGTGCCAAGGAGATATAAGGCCGTTTTAACTCGTGCCAAGGAGTATCATTTAGCTTCCTCCATTTCAAATTTCATATGGGGTTTGCCCCCATATCAGTGCCTATGAAGAGATGAGAGGCAGAGCGGTCCCACTGGGCGTGCCAATTTGTAAACAAAGAAATTTTGAATATATACATATCGAATTCAAAATATGGTTACATTAAGTATCAATATATGGGGTGTGAGTACAAGCTCTGGATATATAGTCCTCTGATTCTTCAGTTGATGTCTTGAAGACTCCATTGAAGGGCCTCCGAGTTTCAAGTGGCTTGATCTTCAGAGAAGAACTTATATGCTTGTTCTTCTGAAGGGCCTCCGGAATTATGTGGCTTGATCTTCAATAGGAGGTTTAGATCAACATGATAGGCATGATTTTCAAGGAGGAACTTTTACATTTAGGATCATGGGGCTTTTATTTTCATGATCATGATATCTAATTCTCTAAATAAGCTTCAAAGCTATTTCTATGATATTTCCTAGGATGAATACATAGAAATGAGAGGTCCTATTTATAGTTGTAGGATAAAGAGTTTTGATAGGTTTAAACTCTTTTGATATTATCTAATTAACAAATTAGATAATATCAATATTAATCAAATACATTTAAATATACTAAATATTCAAAAATAAATATATTTAATAAAATTTCAGTGTCAACAATAATAGTCAAGTAGATCGGGAACATCTGACCCACTGTCAGGAGTAATCGAGCTACCCTAGGGTATAAATACCTTGTACCTGTTTATTCATTAATAAATAGTATTTCTTGCCCGTATCTGCGTATTTATTCTATCATTTTGGCACCATCTGTGGAAACCTATTCAACTAAGCTGATTCACGTGCCCGTTTACCGGTCCTCACTTATAAGAATGTATCCGTACATGGATTTCTTTAACAACCAAGAGGCTGATGCAAATTTTGATATCCGATCATGCTTGAGTTCCTGGTTGGAGCCGAATAACATGGCTGGCGTACCTCCACCCGTCCTGGTCAACATTATTCAGTAACCACAGGGTTTCACCACTCCTATCAAACCGGTCCCCTACCAGTACCCGATTTACCCAGTAGATCCAGCTATGCAATGGCGGTCAAATTCTCCTCGTTTCTATGCCCACCCATTCCCACTTCAACCGGCATGACCGGCGTACCCCTATGTTCTAGCTCAACCATAAGCGACAACCGTGGAGGTAGCTCCCGTCACCGCTCCAGAATTGTGCAGGTCCCAATCGGAAAAGGAGGGCTCAATCGTCCCAACCTCATGCCCCAAATCCACCGCGCCGCCCGGCGCTCTCTCGACTCAGCATCTTAGGGGCTTCCCGCCCTGCTAATCGAGGTGAGTAGCCACGGGTGAGCGCGTTGATCGAATTACTTTGCCAATCCGGATGAATGCTAGGACCAGTGGAAAAGGGTCAAATGTCATTAGATTTACCAGCCATGAGCAGCGGAGGAGACTCTAGTGAGGCAAGCTCGACGGAATCCCAACGCCGGCAGAATCGTGGTCGAGCCCCAGACGTAGGCCTCTCAAGAGGAATCCTCAATCAAGTAAGTGAGGAATTTAACCGTTGGAAAAGGGAGCAGGGTGAGTCTCAACAGGTTGAGGGAGCTAGCAACCTACTTCGAACCCCTTTCACTCGAGATATATTTGATCAACACTATCCGATTGATCTCAACGTCCCGGGATATAAAGATTACAGCGGTCGAACCGATCCCGAGTATCATGTCAACTCTTACTATGGAAATATGCTCATGATGGGATTCTCGTAGGCAGTTATGTGCCGAGCGTTCTACTCGACATTGAGCGGTAGAGTTACTGAGTGGTTCAAAACCCTCGAGCCCAGTTCGATATCCAACTTCCAAGAGCTGGCCTGGAAGTTCGTGCAAAGATTTGCAATGTCTAAAATAGTTAAGAATCACTTCACATACCTTGAGAACACGAAGCAGCGAGAAGGAGTGTCACTCTCGGTTTTCATTGAGAGGTGGAAGATCGCCATGGGCAAAATCTAGCCAGTGGACGATGGCACGGCGATAAACTTGTTGCTATCTTCGCTCCGGGCCGGAACCCTCTTTCAGGACCTAATCCTTTATGAAGAGCCAGTCCGGCGCGTGACTGATCATACCACAACCACTGAGGAGAATTTGGCTAAAAGGTTGATGGAGATCAGGGGCCAAAAGAGGGATCAAAGGCATCCGTCAAATCGTAGACAGAAGGATCAAGACGACAACCCCATTTATACCCCGTTGAGCCAGTCGGTGGCAGAAGTCCTAAAGTACGCCCAGGACTGATGATGTTGTGTATTGTGGTGAGGTGAAGGTGAAGGTGGTAAAACGAAGAGTCAAGACTCCCCGAGTGTCGTGTCTCTCAAGGATGGCGAATGGGAACCGAATACATGTTGGCATTCATGAGGTTGAAAGGTAAGAGTTGCAAGAATCAAAGGTGGAGGTTTTGTTCATGGGTGGTTGAAAGGTTTGAAGGTAAAATAAGATGAAAAATACAAAAGGTAAAAGGAAAGGGGTGCATGCCAAAGTTAAGCCAAAGGATTGATTATCGTAGGTAGCTTGGAATTGGGTTTCGGGATTGATCTAGGGAGTCACGGTATTAGTACCGAGTGGCGTCACACTCAGACTCTCAATCCTTATTCGGTTGAGGCATTTTATCGAACACATTGCCTACCACTCCTCTCGGATCTCATCCTTTCGGATTAAGAGCAGAGATATAGATGAGTTGGGCTCGTGAGAGGCCGCTATCGCGCACTCTCTCACTTCTACTTGGTTCACTAACTATACCGACCGGAAATAGAAGCAAAGATTGAACAACATCATCCATACAAACATCAATCATACTCCCACAATACCAAGATCATAATATCAAATTATAAGCATCAATCCATAGATCAACAAGGGCACACACACCCAACTACTCTACTCTACCATAATAAACATAAATAGAAGGAATATAAACAATGCAAGAATATAAAAGAGTAAACTTTATATTAATAGAAGAGAAATTATACCTAAAGAAGCTTGAATCTACATAATCTTCATCTTCAAATCCTAAGCTAAATCTATTCTAAGGAGTGTTTGTCTTCCTCCCCAAAGGGGAAGAAATTGGAGAAGAAAACCAGATCTAAAGTTTATTGGGGCTGTGGGGAACTGATCTAAAAGACCTATAAAGGGCATATATATAGGCCCCAAAATCTCGCCCTAATAATTTCCGCGTTTTGTCGCTTCCACGCGGCTCACACGCGTGTGAGCGTGCATGGGAGCGAACCAGTAAGCAACCACGCCGCTCACACGCGTGTGAGCGTACTTGGTGAAGTTTGCTTCTTCTGTCTTCTTCTATGTTGTAGCTCTCGTCGATACGGTTCCATAGCCACCTGTATCGCCTCATTTGGACATTCCTAGCTCCGGTTACGTCCGTTTTACTGAAGTGTCGCCGGAATGCCCTGCGAAGTGCAAGAATTGTGCAAATTATATAAAAACACACAAGATTAGTCCCTAGAACTATATGCAATGAAATTACCCTATCTTAGCATGTTTCTAGGCCTAATGGACATCTATTATAGCATATTTTACACCTAAATGACCCCTAAAGTATGGCTACTTTTGGCACTTATCAAATTTTCCACACTTTAACTTTGCTTGTCTTCAAGCAATTCACAATTAAACGCTAATCATTTAAGTGCCAAAGGTAGCTGTGTTACTCAATCAATTAATTGGTCTATCAACTCTAGGGTGTAACAACGGAGTGGGTGAAATTCCGCACATTATCTACACAGAATGGTAACCACATTCCATACACTCTAAGAATATACAAACGAAGCAAAACCCCTATGGTCTCGTTTGGACAATGCAACACACACACCCTTCATTCAACCAAGCATGCAATCCAAATTAGATTCACCTCAAATTTTACAAAGGCCTTCAAGCCGAGCTCCCTAGTGGGAACGATGTGCACACCTCAACCAATACTTTTCAACTAAACGCCAAAGCCCAACGCGTAAAATAAGTGAGGGTAGGGACATGGACCGCTCATCGCCATGGCTTGGGCGACCACTCTATTTTCTCACTTCCTAGGATAACGTCATCAGGCGACCCGACTTCACATGGAGCTCCATGATTTTTCGAAGACAGTGCAATGGGTGCCCGAATCCTAGCGAAGCGGCTCACCTCCGCTCTATTTTCTCATCTCCTAGGAGCATTTTATGTGGACAACCGACTCCAGGCATAGCTTTTGCTTTTTATGAAGACTATGGTTGAACACAACCTAGCGAGATGGCTTTCCTCAATTTTTATCTCTAGGATTGGCCTTTTGCCTTTTCTACTGTTTCTCCATACAACCCCTCATGCCTTTTTCTTGGGATTAAGGGATTTTTCACTCTAAGCTCACTATTAGGCTCACCTTTTGCCCCATGCCCTACCAAAATTAGTTCAATTTCGGGCTTCGCTTTCACTTATCTTGATAAAATTAAGGGGTGCACACTCCCACTTCGAGAGATCATTGACTAAGGTCTAAGGAAAATAAGAGGTGAATATCATGCAAGCATTCAAGAATTTAAAGCTCATTTGGTCAAAGAAGGGGTACTTCCCATGGATATTCAAAGAGAAAAAATTTTATTTTTGGCATATGATTAACATTCTATCTAGATAATGTGAACAATGACACACTCTCCAAAGATAAAACACACCCATAAGACAAGACCAATATATCAATCAAGCAAACAAGACAATTTAAGCACAAGGTGCATCATTTCCACACTTTAGAACAAACATCGTTCTCGATGTTGCCATGAAGATCAAGTGGAACAAAGGAGCACTGTCATACAAAATCAATCAAACCCTTTCCACACTTTAGAAGTGTTTCCGGGGGTGTGGGGTGTCAATAATATAGCATTATGTGTGTGCAAAATAGCATGTGTTTATCAAGTATGCAAGGAACATGTATAACAATTCAATTTCCACACTTTATAATTGAAAAACGGGGCATAAAAAGTAGAAGGGATAAGAGGTTTACAACCAAGTAAGCATCCCTTCATTTCCACACTTTAAGCTTCTAGCATCTCTTTTGCCTTCGTTCTCCAAGCTACATGAAACAATGTTAGCGCAAGAAGACAACCAATTGACGTGCAATGGCCTGGCGGAAGTTCTTTTATTCATAATGAAAACATAAATCCTAAAACAAGGTAAGTAACTAAAACAAAAGCAATAAGAAAGATATGTAAATCAAGATAGGAGATGATTCTTGGCACGGCCAGACCTTTGGAGACTCATAAAAATTGGATGAAAAGAAAATAATGCACGAAAATCTGTCCAGGACTTGTCCACGCGACTCACACGCGTGGTGGTCCTCGTGGGTCAGCACTGGAAAGATTCCACGCCTGTCACCACGCGTGTGAGCAGGCGTGGCCAGTAGTGCTGATCACCTTCTTTGTCTCCTGGCTTTTGCCTTCCATGTTTGATCCAGTTTAGCTCATTTGTCATGGCTTAGCACCAAAATCACCTGCAATGTTAGCTCAAACAAGGCTATTCTAAAAAGAAAATTGCTAATAAACGAAGGAAAAGAAAAAGTAAACAAGAAATGGAATTCTAATCTAAGGATAACGTTGGGATTGCCTCCCAAGTGCGCCATGGTTTAACGTCTCCTGGCCAGACGTTGTGTGCTCTATCCTTCGAAACACACAGATTTTGTGACCTTACCAAGCGTCCCGTGAACCTTTGCTTCAAGGAATACCCCAAGATGGGTAACATCCTTGAATACCTACAAAAATAAAGGAAGAACAACATGCAAGGTTGGAAGAATTTTAGCACCAAACACCTTCCTTAACTCTTCTAGGATGGTGTTCACTTCCTTTTCCTCATTCTCTCTTCCCCTAAAGATCTTTTCATTTTTAGCGCTCTCTTCATACCATATCTCTTCACTCCCATTTTCATTTTCAAATGTAGTCAAGTCTCTCCACTGAACTTTCTCTATAAGATCAGGCGTTAAAATCCTATCATTTTCTCTCATTCCTTCCTCACCTTCCCTTCTCTCATCTTCTCAAAAATTACTCTCACTCTCACAAGAGTAGAACGAAGCATCATCCCCCTCACTCATCAACTCACTTTCACCCAAGATAAAGGATTCATCTTCCAAAAAGTTAAAGCAATCATACTCATATTTAAACAAAAGAGAATCCTTATAGTCATAAGTCAATACATCAAAATTTCCTACGGAATCATCCTTCCAAAATTTAAAGCAATCATAATCACATGTAGTGGAAATATTAATGCAAAGGGAGTCATCCACACAAGTGTCAAGGGTGTTTTCAACAAAAGCACAATGATTTTCAAGAATATTAGTGCAAGAAGGATTAGGAATTTTACCACATGTTGGCTCTTCATCTTCCCACACCGTCTCAATGTCATCATCCTCACTCTCCATCTCTACCTCCTTTTGATTTTCCAATTCGAAGATTGGAACTTCTTCAAGCACCGGGGCATAACAATCCGCTATTTCTCCAAAACTCTCCTCTCCTCTAGCATTTTCTTTTTCAACCTCCTGTGCAATCCTTGGATTGGCTTCCAAAGTGGGGATGCCATCTACGATGGTGGAGTTAGCTCGGGACTCATTCATCTTCATGAGCTCCTCCATCATGGATAACATCTTCGTTTCGACCTCTTCTAATGGAAGTCCTTCTTCCCGGAGGGTAGTGAGATAGTCTTTTAGTTGGCTCTTGATTTCAGCCTTTAAATTAGCCGTATCCTCCTTGGCCATCCTCGTGAATGCATCAATTTTTGCTTTTAGAATTTCAATTTCATCGGTGGCCGGAGGGATATAATCACAAGGATTTGTATGGGTATTATATGGGAAAGAGGATGGTGTTTCAAAGAAATGGATAGTATTGTTTTCTTGGTGAATTTGTGATGGAGGTGGGTAGTGGGTGTTTAGGTTGGAAGTAGGGAATGAATTTGACTCGGGAGTATAGCTTGGGTCGATTGTGCTCATCATTTGTGCAAGCTTACTCTCTATGCTTTGTGATATTTCTTTGGAGCTTAATGAGGTCAATTTCTTGAAAATATGGTGATTATGAAGGGTAATTTTCTTGGAAGGGTGGAGGTAGTGTTTCATATGGGTATGGGTGATGATTGGGTGTATGAAATGGATAGTGATATGGAGCTGGTAAGTGGTGGTGTGGAAATGGGTAAGGGTATGGAGGTGGGTAGTGGTATGTGGGTGGAGGGTAAGTATAAGTGGAATGGGGGTAATAGGGATATGGTTGGGGTTGAGGATTTCCATAAGATTGTCCTCCATGGTGTGGGTAACCATGGGGATGCATATAAGCACACATTGGCAAGCTTTCAAATGACTTTCAACAAAAATTTCCTGCACAAAGCTTAGCCAACAACAAATATTTGCAACTAAAAGTAGTTGCAAGTGAGCACAAGATATACAAGGCAATTTAAGCTCACTTCTCAAACAAGTAGCAAAAAATAAGAAAACAATATAAACAAAAAGAAAGAAATTCAAGAACTCTTACAAATCTACTTCAAAAATGTCAACACAACTCAAGAACCGTTTGCCATCCCCGGCAACGGCGCCATTTTGATGTTGTGTATTGTGGTGAGGTGAAGGTGAAGGTGGTAAAACAAAGAGTCAAGACTCCCCGAGTGTCGTGTCTCTCAAGGATGGCGAATGGGAACCGAATACGTGTTGGCATTCATGAGGTTGAAAGGTAAGAGTTGCAAGAATCAAAGGTGGAGGTTTTGTTCATGGGTGGTTGAAAGGTTTGAAGGTAAAATAAGATGAAAAATACAAAAGGTAAAAGGAAAGGGGTGCATGCCAAAGTTAAGCCAAAGGATTGATTATCGTAGGTAGCTTGGAATTGGGTTTCGGGATTGATCTAGGGAGTCACGGTATTAGTACCGAGTGGCGTCACACTCAGATTCTCAATCCTCATTCGGTTGAGGTATTTTATCGAACACCTTGCCTGCCACTCCTCTCGGATCTCATCCTTTCGGATTAAGAGCGGAGATATAGATGAGTTGGGCTCGTGAGAGGCCGCTATCGCGCACTCTCTCACTTCCACTTGGTTCACTAACTATCCTGGCCGGAAATAGAAGCAAAGATTGAACAACATCATCCATACAAACATCAATCATACTCCCACAATACCAAGATCATAATATCAAATTATAAGCATCAATCCATAGATCAACAAGGGCACACACACCCAACTACTCTACTCTACCATTATAAACATAAATAGAAACAATATAAACAATGCAAGAATATAAAAGAGTAAACTTTATATTAATAGAAGAGAATTTATACCTAAAGAAGCTTGAATCTACATAATCTTCATCTTCAAATCCTAAGCTAAATCTATTCTAAGGAGTGTTTGTCTTCCTCCCCAAAGGGGAAGAAATTGGAGAAGAAAACCAGATCTAAAGTTTATTAGGGCTGTGGGGAACTGATCTAAAAGACCTATAAAGGGCATATATATAGGCCCCAAAATCTCGCCCTAATAATTTCCGCGCTATGTCGCGTCCACGCGGCTCACACGCGTGTGAGCGTGCGTGGGAGCGAACCAGTAAGCAACCACGCCGCTTACACGCGTGTGAGCGTGTATGCTGAAGTTTGCTTCTTCTGTTTTCTTCTATGTTGTAGCTCTCGTCGATACGGTTCCATAGCCACCTGTTGCGCCTCATTTGGACATTCCTAGCTCCGGTTACGTCCGTTTTACTGAAGTGTCGCCGGAATGCCCTGCGAAGTGCAAGAATTGTGCAAATTATATAAAAACACACAAGATTAGTCCCTAGACCTATATGCAATGAAATTACCCTATCTTAGCATGTTTCTAGGCCTAATGGACATCTATTATAGTATATTTTACACCTAAATGACCCCTAAAATATGGCTACTTTTGGCACTTATCAACGGACCGGACAAGGACAAATACTGTGCCTACCACTGGAATAGAGGCCATGGAGTGCCATGTCCTAAAAAGTCTTATTGAAGATCTGTTGCGATCAGGAGAGCTAGCATAGTTTGCATAAAAGAAGAAGAAAGGTCAGTGGGGTTAGAAGAAATTTTTCAAAAGATCAGATAAGGACAAAAAGGACAAGGAGCCCGAGCAAGACCAGAAACCCCCTCCAACCGGCTCGAAGTAAGTTATCCATGTAAACTTTGGAGGATCGGAAGGAGGCGACAGTGTTGAATAGCGGCGTAACTAGACCCGAGACCTGCACGTCGCCTGATAGATATCATGGGTGGGTCATGGTTGACACAGGGAGCAACGTGAATGTTTTATACACGGAGGTATTTAAGAACCTACAGTTGGACCGGGCAGCCCTGACGCCCGTTCGAACCCCTCTATCCGATTTTACGGGAGACATGATTCATGCCGATGGCGTTATCCGTTTACCGGTGGAAGTGAGCACCGCCTTGAAATCTTTGAAGGTTATAATGGAATTCGTGGTCGTTGATTTGGCCTGTGTCCACAACGTCATCTTGGGTAGGCCGGGAATCACTCAGATCGGGGCGATCATATCTATGCCCCATTTTTGCATGAAGTTTCATACCCTTGGAGTGTGTATATATCGTAAGAGGAAACCCCTGGTCAGCTCGACGGTGCTACATCAAGGCCGTCCAGAAACAAGAAGCTAGTACTTCCCGAGTTAACACCATCTCCAAAAGAAAGGATGATAATCGAAGTGATCAACAAGAACCATCGGAAGAAGTCGATGAAGTTGCCCTGTCCGAGTCTTCCCCTGATCGGAATGTCAGAATTGGCGCAACCTTAAATCGAGAGCTCCAGGAGTCTGTCCTGTTGGTATTGCGTGAGTACGCCGACATCTTTGCTTGGGGTCTGGAAGACATGCTCGGGATAGATCGGTTGGTCATTTGTCACCGGTTGGCTGTGAAACCAGGCTCGAAGCCCGTCAAGCAAAAACAGAGGCATTTATCGTCTGATCGGCGGGACTTAGTCAGAAAAGAAGTAAAGTCCCTTTTCATTGGCCGGTCATATTCGTGAAGTCAAACATCCCCGACTGGTTGGCCAATGTAGTCCTAGTGCTTAAACCCCCGGCTTGGCGGATGTGCGTGGATTATATAGACCTGAACAAAGCCTGCCCTCTAGACCCGTATCCATTTCCAAGTATTCACCAGATGGTTGATGAGACAGCGGGGGTCGAGCTTCTCAGTTTCATGGACGCCTTCAAGGGGTATCATCAGATCATGATGGCAGAGGATGATGAGAGTAAGACCGCGTTCGTCACGCCGGATGACCTTTACTACTATCGGGTCATGCCATTCGGGCTCTGGAATGTTGGAGCGACATATCAAAGGATGGTTAACTTAATCGTTGGGGGATTGATCGGAAGGACGATGGAGGCTTACATTGATGACATGCTCGTAAAGAGCTCGGTCATGCGTAACCATAATGACGACTTTCGGGAAAGCTTCGATATAATGCGTCAGTAC
Organism: Ipomoea triloba; assembly: GCF_003576645.1. NCBI lineage: Eukaryota > Viridiplantae > Streptophyta > Magnoliopsida > Solanales > Convolvulaceae > Ipomoea > Ipomoea triloba. The sequence continues at coordinate 17,649,497 of NC_044919.1, read as the reverse complement.
CGTTTAAGGATCAATCCAACCAAGTGTACCTTCATTGTACAAACCGGGAAGTTCTTGGGATTCATGATGACAAAAAGAGGAATCGAGCCAAACCCTGCAGAAGTACAAGAGATCATTAACATGCAGCCACCCACGACCATCCGAGACGTCCAATAGTGGACGGGCCGATTGGCGGTGTTGAGCCGATTTCTTTTAAGGCTACCTGAACGCGCATATCCATTCTTTTAGACCCTGAAGAAAATAAGTGTTTTTTCTTAGACGGAAGACTACCAAGTGGCTTTCGATAACCTCAAGGAATACATAGTTTCGCCCATTGTCTTATCTCGACCAGAGCCCAGTGAGGACTTGCAAGTTTATTTGTCCGCCTCTGACCGGGCAGTTAGCACGGTATTATGTAGAACGGATTCCCAGGGCATCCAAAGGCTGGTATACTTTGTGAGCCACGTGCTCCAGGGACTAGAGTTGCGGTATTCCCGCCTCGAAAAGGTTTTCTTTGCGTTGTACATCATCGCTAAGAAACTCACTCCGTATTTTCAAGGAAGAACCATTTGAGTCCTCACCGACCTGCCAATTGATGCGATCCTCAGAACTTCTACCTCATCGGGTCGCCTAATCAAGTGGGCCATGATGCTGACATAGTTCGCGATTGATTACGCCCCCCGACCGGCCATTAAGGGGCAGGCCTTAGCCGACTTCATGGTCAAATGTTCAACAAGAGACCCGGTCAGCGAAAATGCAACTGATGCTCACCATACCTTATGGGAAATTGCGACCGATAGGTTAAGTAGCAAGAAAGGGGCAGGAGCCGGAGTGGTCATAACTAGTCCGGAGGGGTTTGAGGTGTACTACGCCCTAATATTTCAATTCGCCCACATGAACAATGGGGGCGAGTATGAAGCATTCATTGTCGGTCTACGGTACGCAAGAAGCTTGGGAGCCCGTCATACCAAAATCCGAACGGATTCGACCCTTGTGACCGGGCAAGTTCTAAGGACATTTGAGGCAAAGGGAGAATGGCTAGTTTAGTACCGGGACTGTGCATTGGCTGTCATGGGAGCCTTTGGTTCGTGTATTGCCGAGCATATACTGCGGACTGAAAATGCAGATGCCAACATGTTGTCCAGATTAGCCCATGAAGCTCCGAAGTACATTTCAAAGATAGCTCGGATCGTAAAAGTCCCAATTGCTAGCATCGACGTTGCACCCCTGGCACCAGTGAATAAAGAAGGATATAATTGGATATTAGACTTGCGTGCTTACATAGAGACCGGGGCCTTACTAGAAGATGAAGCAAGAGCTCGAAATGTGAAATTACGGGCCCCAAGGTTTCAAGTTTCAGAAGGACGACTATACTGAAGGTCGTATGCAGGCCCCTTGATGAGATGCTTGACGAGATTCGAAGCCGACCTTGTAATGACTGCGCTGCATTGCGGGATATGCTCGGCGCATCAAGGCGGTAGGGCTCTCGCTGACAGATTTTGTTGATCGAATACTACTGGCTTTCGATTCAATTGGACTGCGAGAAGCTTGCCAAGACATGTGAATCATGTCAACTCCACGCCCGTACACCCGGAAGGCCAACGACATTTTACCACCTGATTAGCTTGGCTATCCCATTTGCAAAATGGGGGGGGGGGGTAGATATATTGGGACTGTTCCCTCAATTAGCGGGTTGAAAGAGGTTTATCATAGTCGCCATAGATTATTTCTCCAAATGGGTCGAGGCCGAGGCACTCACCACTGTAACATCTCAACAGTGTGACCGCTTTTTGTGGCGAAACGTTGTTTCCCGGTTTGGAATCCGGATCCATCTTGTCACCTACAATGGAAAGTAGTTCGAAGGGGAGTATTTTCAGAATTTTGTGGCAACCATCGACGATAGGTTTGTCCAAGCTTCGGTGGCATATCCTCAAGGCAATGGTCAAGTCGAGAACCCCAATCGAACCATCCTAGAAGGAGTAAAGAAGAACCTGCATTCTGCTGGCCGTAGCTAGGCGGATAAACTCCCGTATATTCTGTGGACTTACTGAACGACGCCACCAGAGGCCACGAAGGATAACCCATTCGCCTTGGTCTATGGAGTGGAGGCTCGGTTACCAATGGAGGCCTGGATCCTGACATCCCGAGAAAGGGCTTTCGATGAGGATAAAAACAATGCGTAGCTAATCTCAGACTTGGACTCCTTAGAGGAAAAGAGGGAGATAGTAGCCCGGAGAACAGAGGAGTATTAGAGGTAGGTGAAAACTTATCGGGACGCCAAGGTCTGACCACGTTACTTTCAAGTGGAGGACTTCGTCTTACGAGAAAGGAAAGCGAGAAAGTCGCTCGAAGGGGGGAAACTAGCATAGAGCTATGAAGGTCCTTACGTTATCTCGGTCGTCATCAGACCTGGGACGTATAGGCTGAAAACCATTATAGGCAGACCGGTTGACCTGATATGGAACTCCCATCACTTGGTCCATTTCTATCAGTAACACTTCTTATTGCAATGGTTTTAGCCTGTGGGCTACGGTACTGTCAGTATGATTAGTAAGTTTTCCTCCTTGTAATAAAGCACATTAATTGCAGAAGGTGATTCCATCCCGAGAGCAAGGTGCATGGTCATAATGGTCCTCCGACCTCTAATTCGATGGGAGCAAGGTGCCTGGTCATAACGGTCCTTGAACCTCTAATTCGATGGGAGCAAGGTGCCCAACCCGGGAGCAAGGTGCCCATCCCAAGAGCAAGGTGCCCGATCATATCGGTCCTCGGATCTCAATGGTAAACCTTAAACAAAATTAAAGAAAAGCAAAAAGCTATAATGAAAAGACATATGAACGACGGTAAGAAGTGCATAAAATTAACGCCTGAAGGCCTGTTCAAAAGCTTGGAGGCCAATATCTTTGTCAATATTTTTTGCTCGGCACAACTAGGCTGAGCTCCGGCACATGATCGTAGGTCTTGCCCTGCAACCTCATTAGAAAAGGGAGCTGGCCCGGGGTCAGGAACCTCTTCCGGTAACACCCCAAAACCTTGGGGAGGTCGTCTTCATCCATAGCTGCCTCCAGCACCGCCCAAACTTCTACATGCATAGCCTTTCGACCACCGTTGAACGCCTAAGTCCCATAAGTTCACAACAAGTGTTCTCCGACCGCTGTTTTCGAGAGAGCACTGAGAAAAACCTTAACCGACTTGAGCTCTTTGCAGACATGGTGGGCTAGGAGGAGAGGATTGGTGAGCAGACGCTTGGCATTCTCTACTCGAAGATTGGCAGCCACCACTTGTAATTCTAGCTCTTTTATCTTCGCATCTCTCTTGCCCAAGGCCTTCTTGAGCAGGAGGATCTCCTTTTGGTGCATTTCGTCTCCTTCCCTCACCTTGGGAAAAAGATTGGTCACCGAGTGGGCCATCTGAAACGTAAACAAAAGGAGGGTCTACGATCACAAGAGCATGGATATGATTGGTTGATCATTTGAATCAAACTAGGATATGACTTACCTACATCAGATCCCGGGCTATTTTTTCCCCAACCTGGTTGGTCGACCACCACTGGTGTTCTCGGGCGGTGGCGCGGCCGCGCAGATCTTGCTCAATAGTGCGATTGGTGGATCATCTCCGTGCTTCAACAGGATTTCAACCACTAGATTTGCTAAAGAGAGGCTGGGTAGACGATGGCGCTTGAGTGGCGCGATCCCCTCGATTTCTGACTCGAAAACCTTTTCCTTGCCCCTCTTGGCTGTAGAGCGGGCGGTTAAGGCGTCCTCCCTGGGGCTGACCAGGCGCGTGGTCGTCAAGGGCAAGCCGGTAGGGACGAATAGGTCGGTCTTTTGAGCATCTGGTTTGGAGGTCTCGTCCTTCTTGGAGCCCAGGCTAATTTTGGTTGCCGGCACTGGCGGGCGTGTTGGGACCGGGAAGCTCTTCATAACTACAAAGCAAGAAACAGTTAAACTTTAAATTAATTATGGACGAATGGTTCCGTCCCATGATGTGAGAACCCAATTCACCGCCTTCACCGATCAAAAGAAACCTGCCCAACTGGACTCGTGCGTAGGGGGTCGACTGCTATTGTTACAACTGCCTTCTTAGGGCTATACTTCTCGTTCAGGACATACTAGGGGGGGGGGGCTCAAGATTAGTGTCGGAGTAGTCTTTTGCAGTCCAAAAGACGTTATACTCATATGTCTCGGTAGAGATCTTAATAGTGTTGGTCCCAAGGGGATGGGGTACAAGTCTAGAGGGGGGGGGGGGGGGAAAAGACTT
>NC_044919.1:17542090-17644582 GCF_003576645.1 Ipomoea triloba | reverse complement strand
CTCCAATCTGACCACAAGCTATCGTTGAATCAACTTGGATGTAGAGCAGCTTTGGTCACCTTCTGGATGTATAACAGTTTAGCTTTGTAACTCTCTTCGAACACTAAGATGTGTTCTCTCGCTGTATTGAATATCAGGATGATATTCCAAGTTAAGCACTTTGCACTAGAACGTTTTTATCAGACACCTCTTGTTAACCTCTTGACCTCTTTCACAACCCTTTTTTTTCTTTATGTGTCTTTACGTCCTTATATATGAGAGTAGAGGAATAATTCCGTTGGAGGGAAAATTATTCCGTTTGAAATTTGTCTCCCATGCTGATCATGGGTCTTGCATATTTTCAGCATATTTCATGGAGTAGTGGTCTTGTAACTTGAGCCTTTTGTTTTGTAGTGAATATTCCATATTCCACTTTCTTGAGCTCATGCTTCACTTGCTTCTTTTGGATAAAGTTACTCTTTTTATGTTCCCATCATTCCTTGTTTGGGGAATCTGACCACTTCAAGATTGGTGCACTTCTTGACCGTTTGTGGTGGAGGTCTGACGTGTCATCCACTTCCGTCCATTTTGAAACCTCCCGCTCAGCACCTCTTCAATATTTTATCTCCATGATATTCTTCTTCTCCAAACTTAGAGTATTTTGTCTGCACATGTTGACTAACATTCAGCCTCTTGGAGAAGTGCCGGTTTATCGAGACCATATAAGATGTCTCGACCACTTGATGTTTCAATCCCATGTATCGAGAGGTCTATCTCTCGAATATTCTTTACGTCTCGAACTCGATAGGTATATCGAGAGGTCCTTACCTCTTGAACTTGGCTTGTGTCTCGAGACTTAGTTGATGTCTCGTAGACCCTTATTCCTCCAGAGTTGTCTCGTGCCTGCTTCTGATCTATCTGTTTGCTTACAACACGAAAACTTCTAAGTTGTTCAAAAAAGTTTATCTTAAGCTTAAATATTTCCCGAGTTGAGCTCAAATTACCCGGTTGTATTTTCGCTCTTAGTTTACTTATCGAACTTACATTGTTTTGCCTATGTATCGAGACTTGGGGATTCTTACTTAACAGTTGGTATCATCAAAACCTATTACATGATGTTCCTAACAAATAGTTGCGTCATTAAGAGCTCGGGTTTGGGTAGAACGAGGTGATCCGTAACATGGGTCAGCCATTCGCGAGGGATCGGAAGCGACAAAGGATACTCGACCTATAAAATCTGATCTTTCCACCCGTTGTTTTTGTCCGAGAGGTCGGGGATCGAGCAGAAGTGGCCTCGTGACTAGGGATTGCAATTTGCCCCATCCCCGATCCCCGCCCTGACGGGGATCCCCGATCCCCGCCCTGACGGGGATGGGGATGGGGAAAATTTTCGGGGATCAGGGACGGGGACGGGGAATGTGTGTGATTCCCCATCGGAGACGGGGATGGGGACGGGGATACCCCTCCCCGCCCCGTCCCCGAATATTATTTATATACATATATATATATATATATATATATATATATATATATATATATATCACACACACTAGTAGTATACATGTAATGTACTCTATATATGAAATGCACTATATATATATAATTAATGTAATATTGCCACTGTATATATATAAGTGGCAGTATGCACTTCTTTTAGTTCTTTATATACAAACAGTACGTAATTAGGTATTCTACTGTAATATATACAATATTTTACTTAGTATATATAAGTAATATATCTTAAATTCTACATCTTATATATATATATATATATATATATATATATATATATATATATATATATATATATATATATGTTTGTAGACTTAGTATTTTAATTTTTGAGACTAGAAATTAGATTTTTTTAATTATTAAAAATTACAATTATTTAACATTTTGACTAAAACTTGAGGGTGAATGGGGAATCCTCGTCCCCGCCTAATTCCCCATGGGGATGGGGATGGGGAATATTTCTAATTTCCCGCCCAGTTGTCATCCCTACTCACGACTGTATGCACAGAACGCCACACCCTTGCTTGGGGGACAAATGTCGGATAGAAAAAATGAAGCGGAATAGATCCATCGTGACCAGAAGGCTGTGGAGATCGCAAATTTCCGAAAAGCAGGCTAGGATTCGGTGCCGAGGCAAGTCCCCATAATACTTCATAAACCCAAGCACGAAGGGGTGAAACGGGAAAGTGAGCGGGGCTTTGAGGGAGTCCAAATGGACTTCGAGCCAGTCCCCTTGCGTCTTTTCTACTATATTCCGCAGGGACCGCCGGATGTTGAATTTCACTTGGCCGGAAAGGAGTGCGGAAGTCTCTTCCTCGCCGTCGTAGGAGGGGTGGAATTAGTGGGGAGGTCGGCTAACCCTAAAAGCGGCTCGAGGGGGTTTACCCCGACCGGAGGTGCCCTCTTCTTCAAGCACTAACGGTTCCAAACAGGTTTTGATTCATCTTCGGCGGCAGTAGGATCTGGCCTGTTGACCGGGTCATCACTAGCAAATCGGGATGGTCTAGTCGGGCCGTCCGAATACGTCTCGACCGCGTTGATGACCGAGTCGTAAGAGGACACCATGAAGGAGCCCACCTCGATCGAACCACCGTAGCTCTGAGTAGAAACGTTTTGAGTATTGGAGTCAGACATATCTTCACCTTACATGTAAGGGAAGACCTCTCAGTTTAAGGGTAGCCTGGAAGTTCAAAACCTGCACAAAAGCCTACGTTAAAAAATTAACTTAAAGAGGTGAAGGACAGGAGGGGTTTACCTATGATGGTCCGTGTTTGTCACTCGAAAGCGTGTGCGACGCAAGTAAGCTACCGCGACGATTGAAAAGTAGCTCGGGATGCTCCGGTCTGTAGTAGCGAGGAATCGTAAAGCAAATTCTGATGCGGGGCCCATCATTTATAGATGGCGCGGGGCGAACGCGACGTTTTGAATTCCAAAAACCTAGCTCCGATCCCGAGGAGCTCCCTGCTTGCGACTCATGTCCCAAAGCTGAGGGTCACGGGTACGTCACCTGGACGTCACCCCATTGCGCTAATAGTGTGGTATGACCACGACCAGACCTGACAAGCACCCCGGCCTCCTCCTCCCCGAGCGTCACTCTTGACCAGGCTGGGGGGCCAGTTGATAGGGGTTAATTGACTGGTCTTTTATCACTTAACCGGTCTAACCGACCTTCTCGGGGAATCAATAACCTATTGAGAGCCAATCTCAGTCAGGACCCCGGAGCTCGGACTTACCATGTGCGCTGTTGTCCTTGGATGTCCTCTTAGAAGTTCAAATCCTTTGACCTCGCGACACCTGGCTTTCGAGTACGGGACCCACCATTGGACCGTTCCATGCCCGCCACGCGACCGCCATAAAGTCTTATGTAGAAAGAGAAGAGCGAGGAAACTATGTGGCTATATAAAGTCTTATGTATAAGAGGGCGCTAAAAAAATATTGGTGGGAGAATTAGATCGATTTTAGTAAACTAATTTTTAGACATCAATAGCGAGAGTAACAACCTCTTCCATACCAATAACAAGAGTATAATTTTAAAATAAGTATAAAAATAAAGTTTCGTCACTAAATCATAAACCTTTAGCTAGAGTAATTTTTAACCCTCACAAAAAAATATGCAAATAATACATTTAGTGAAGGGTTTCTCTGTCGGTCACTAATTTTTTTTCATTAAATTTTTTTTTTCTTATAGTGAATGCCAACTTCCATCTTCGACATCATATCACACAATATGGCCTTTAACTATCAGAGTGACTCTTAGGAATAATATACAGCTTAATATTAATCAAGAATAATGTAATATTTTTCAGCAAAAATTTAATACTTTTAAATCAAAATGTAAAAAGAGGCTAGGTAATATATTTTTCTTCAAAAGTATTACACTTTCCCTTATAAGTAAGTGATGGGATATGGTATTAGGCTCGAAAGGTTAAAGTTGGCAGGTGGCGCAACAAAGGAGACGAATGAGGGAATTAGGCAGAGCATGATAAATGGTGATCAACTAAGTCAGCCGAAGGGACATGAAAAAGACATAATTAAAGGAGTCAGACTAGCCCAATCAGGACTTAGCTGGGTATAGGAGTCATTTTAGATAGTGTACCAGAGGAGAGTGTTAGCCAGTCTACCGGAAAAGGTTGAGTGACTAAATCCATCAGCAGTTAGAGCGAGAAACATGGTTCGCGAGACTAGTCGGATAAAAGAGCAGATCAGATGCATTAACTAGTCGTAAACAAATCAAGAAAGACCGACTGACTGAGGGAGGTAGCCATCTAGATAGAGTTGTGATAAGAGTGATCTAAGCACTCGGCAAAAGGGGGAAGGGTAATCACTGTGAAGTTAATGGCAATGATGAGATCAGCTGTTGTAGAAGGCAGTTCAATGCGAAGGAGGAAGGAAATTGACATGAGCTCTTATAATTGAGGCATTTAAAACATTTATAGCTACATTTATAGCATTGATGATAAACTAGTTATTTTACTTTTCTCGTACATGTATAAAAAGCTTGAGAAGGCTCTATAAAATGGGTTAAGCATTTTGAGTATACACGAGAGATTGAGAGAAAAATACAAGTTTCCAGCAAACCATTAATTTTTCGGGTAGTGTTGGCCCGCCGGTTGATTGCATTAGTGGTTACAAAACCAACAGTAAGGGTATAAGTATTACATTTTCATGTTAATCTGACCCGTCTCATAGACAAGGATATGTGAAACAATTTCAAAATTCTTTTTACCTAACATTCAAGTTATAAACGACCGTAAAATTAAGTTAATTAAAAAAAATAAAATAGAACATTCAATCCATTTTGAATCTCTTGTTTTAGCATACATTTAATTTAGAATGGTTATAAATTTCTTAATTTTATCTTAAAATTGTTTTCATGCATGCATGTTTGTGACTATTTAAAATCGTCTGAGCGTGAGTTATTTTTCACCCGTGTGATACTAAACCTCAAGTAGTTTACCTTGAACAATTATATTGTGGAAACGACAGTGCACAGAGTGGCTAGAAGAAGCACAAGTTAAATTATCATCCATGAGATTGAGGGCCATGTTAGATATAAATATAGTCTAACATTTTATTATATTTAACAAAATCTTAATTATGAGAAATCTAACCTTGTAGTAGCAGAAGCAGAAGTAATATTGATCTCTTGCAATAGAACTGCAAGTAAAATGCTCATAAGCATAGATGGTGTACTAGGATTATTCAGAGTAGTATGAGTACGGTAAACTGTATGTGTTATATACTGTATATCCCATCAATATATATATATATATATATATATATATATATATAGGGTTGACTTCATATGAGACAACACCTTCCCGTGAGACAGTGCGACAACGTGAGTGCACATAGTCTACTTCACGAATGCACACACCCTAAACTGTGTGCACTCATGTAGGCTAAGTGCACACACTTTAGGCTGTGTGCATCCGCGTAGTAAGCTGTGTGCACTCTTGTTGTCGCATATCTGTCTCACGGGAAGGTGTTGTCTCATATGATTGTAATTATATATATATATATATATATATATATATATATATATATATATATATATATATATATATGCTTTCATATAGACATAGTGGTGGATAACAGTTGACTTCTAATCATTTAGTTCAACCATATTAGGAATCTATATTCTAGACACACTAGAGTTCTTTCTTTCTCTCGCGATATTATGAGTATTACCATTTACCATTCCTATCCTAATGAGGACTCTTTGTATCCTTATAACTACATCTCTTCATCATGTACTTTCAATCATCATAGATTGATCAATAATAATATCATTCTCAAAACTATTGTTCTGTTCTCATATGGTATTAGCAAACCTAAAAGATCAATGGTTGCCAACTATACCACCAACACCGCTGTCGTCGATTATATTGTGCCACCACCAACCACTGGTGACTTTGTGTCCTCTTTTTATACCATCTTCGATATATCCTCCACCCCTCAACCATCCATAAATACCCTATAGACAACAATCACTTTGTATCTAATAAACTTACATCTTCTAATTTTCTATTCTGGAATACCCAAGTCATTCCATTTCTTACAAATATTTGGGGACCATCCTCGACTTTATCAAATCAAGGCCATCATTATTTCGTCATATTTGTTGATGATTATTCCAGATATACTTCGTCAATTCCCATGAGATTAAAAACAGACATCTATGCTATTTTTAATCAGTTTAGGGCACTAGTTGAGCACACATTTTTCACCAAAATCAAAGCCAATTAGTGTGTGTGATCTTGGTAGTGAATATAATAAACTTGGAAAACTCTTTGTTAGTCTTGGGATTAGCCATCACCAATCTTGTGCCTACACCAATGAATAAAATGATCGTTTTGAGAGACGTCATAGACATATCATTGAAACTGGCCTGACTTTACTTGCCCAAGCCTCTGTGTCTATTAGGTTTTGGGCTTATGCCTATGAAAAAACAACTTTTCTGATTAATTGTATGCCCTTTTCCACCTTAACCAATCTGAGCCCGTATGTGATCATCAACGAAAAGCCTCCAGATTACTCATTCCTCTGTGTCTTTGGTTGTTTATGTTTCCCCTATCTCCATCCCTGTATTCAGCACAAAATAGAGTATCATTTTGCTCCATCTATCTTCCTAGGTTACTTAGAGTCTTTTAGAGGATATCATTGCTTGAATCTACATACTTGAAAAACTATAACAGTTCGCCAAGTTTGATTTGATAAGTGTGTTTTCCCTTTTACAGCTAAAACTTTTCCACAGGTTAGTACTACGACCCAGGATGCAAAACCATGGGTTGTTATGCGCATACAAAGAAAATTAGGGAACTAGATAATCGATATACCCATATTGTTGGTGTGTCATGACCGTGTTGACTTTCTAGTGTGTGAAACGGCTGCAACACGGGCGTGTCACGATACTTGACACTTCAGTGACAATCGACATGTGCGTGTGGCCGTCGTGTCTGAATTCTAGTGAAAGACACATCTGCGACACACCCATGACACACCTGTGTCGCCAACCCCAGCCCTTCCCCGACTGATTATGATCCCGTTCTGCTACAGATTGATCCCTCCAGGCCCTAGCATCCTCAATGCACTCATCCAATGATCCTATGCTGCAATGGTCTCTTTATGGTTTGAAATAGGCACCACGTGCATGGTTCAAACATCTCTTAGATTGTCCGCTCTCAATTGGTGTCAAAGCATCATAGACTGATGTATCTCTATTTATTTATTTTACTGCTAATGCTCACGTTTATCTGCTTGTCTAAGTTGATGACATACTAATTATGAGTAACAACAACACTCTTTTGGCTTGTATAATGATCAAACTAGCTGATACTTTCAAAATTCGTGATATGTGACCACTGAACTTCTTTTTAGGGATTAAGACAGTTCACAACAAGGGAGCACTTCTACTATCACAATGGAAGTATATGCTAGAGATACTCAAAAGATTCCGGGATGGAACACTACAAACTAATTTCCACACTGATTCTAGTCAACAACAAGCTAATTTCTTCAAACTCCTCTCAACTATATGATAATCCAACACAATATCACATCATAGTTGGGGCACTCCTATATCTCACCATCACTCGTCTAGATCTCTCTTTTGCTATTAACAAGCTTTGTCAATTTATGTAGTCTCCAACCAATGATTACTGGATTTCCCTAAAATGTGTCCTAAGGTATGTCAAAGCTACTCTAGACTATGGTCTTCGGCTTATGAGTCAAATTTAGATATTATTCATGCATTCTTAGACTCTGATTGGGTGGGTTGTCCCGATGACTGCAAATCCACTAGTGGTTTTGCTGTCTTTTTTTTTTGGCAAAGATCCAATTTCTTGGGCTTCCGGTAAATAAAAGACAGTTGTGAGATCTTCAACAGAAGCGAAATACAAGGCCATAGTTGATGTCTCAGCAGAAGTCACATGGTTATTGCTTTAATTAAAGATTTTGGTCTTACTATGCAAAAATCATCTAAACTCTGGTGTAACAATCTTAGTGCGTTGCTACCTATCCGTGTGCGAATCTTGTGTTTCATGCATGAAGCAAACATATTGAAATTGACTACCATTTTGTTCGTGACAAAGTAGTATCAAAAGAAATATATACAAGTGAACTTCTCTTCAAAAGACCAACAAGCAGACATCTTTACGAAGTCACTAACCAGAACAAGGTTTATTGATATAAGGAATAAGCTCAATGTATTAGGACTCTGTATTCTAGACACACTAGAATTCATTCTCTCTCTCCTTATATTATAAGAAGTATTACCATTTACCATGCATTCTAACTAGGACTTTTTAATTTGTATCTTTATAAATACATCTCTTCATCATGTACTTTCAATCATCATTGATTGATTAATAATAATAATATCATCATTTCTTGAACTATTGTTGAATTTTCATCAACCAAACTAGTCAAACTTGTACCACATAATTAGGATCTTAATATAATATTATATTGTAAAATCTTACAGGCCGGACACAAATATTAAAGGATGTTGTCTTTAAATTAAAAAAAATTGTACTATTAACAACTACGTGAGCTTTGATTGAAAACTGGCCTAATTAAACGAATGTAAAATCTTACAGGCCGGACACGAATAATAAAGGATGTTGTCTTTAAATTAAAAAAAAACAAGTACTATTAACAACTACGTGAGCTTTGATTGAAAACTGGCTTAATTAAAACGAATGTTGCCTAATTAAAATAGAGTTCTAAGTACATGTAGTCTTTATTTCTACTCTCTTATCTTTACTCTCTAATGTGACAATTATTAATGATTGGTTATTTCATCTTGTGGGTTGATATCTTTGATTCTGAACCATTATTCACTCCTTATTTTAGTTGTTTTTTGTGCATATTGTCCTTGTCTTAGTGAAATTGAGACCCATTTGTGTGTTATATTGTTCTAAGGTTTAATTTGTCCACAACGAGCAGCAAAGGAAGTATTTTGGAATGTTTTGGATCAATTTTGAAAGCAGAGGAAGTTGCCTAAGGAAGGGAAGGAGCAGCGGAGCGCAAAAGGAAACAAGAAGCAAAGTTGAAAGCAAAGGCACTTCATGGCCACCATCACGGTTGTGAGGTAGGCCGTGAAGCACTAGAACGGCCATGAGGTAGGCCGGGAGGTCTGTGCAGAATATTATTTAAACAACTTTTTTTCTGCAATTTGGGGATTCCGAACCCTAGAGTTGTTTTAGCTTATTTTTCCTCTTCTCTTTAGTTTTCCTTACCACAGTTTACCCTAGTTTTACATATTTTGATTTAATTTCAAGCTTGAAATCGCGGATCGGATTGGATTTGTTCTTTATTGTTAGTGTTAACGTATATATTTTAACATATTTTCTACCATATTTAGCTTTGTATTTTTGGTTCATTATTATTCTCATTGATTGTCTTTCCTTTTCTTTCTTCCCATAAGTTGTATATATAGGATTTCATCCTCTGTAATTATGATCAAGAAATATACAGTTCATATTTTTCCTAACATGGTATTAGAGCCTTAGTTTTTTTTTCCTGTTTTTGGGCGGAGCTCTCTGTTGGCATACTGGAGAGTGGTGCCGTTCTCCTTGTTTAGTGGAGCTCTACGTCTCTGTAATTCGGATTTGTGTGTCATCTCCTTGTTTAGAGGTGACGTACTGGAGGGTGGCAGGTCATTGTTCTAGTTGGCGGTGGTGACTACTGAGAAAGGTCAGAAACCACATATTTTTTTTTTCTGGTTTATTGTTTGTTAAAAAAAAAAAACTGTTCTTTCATCTTGCTTCTTCTCGGGTGGCTATGGATAAAAGTGAGGTTTCTCGTCCTATTGGAACCATTTTGGATGGTACCAATTATACTCTATGGTCTCAACACATGAAGAGTTTTTTGATTGGGCGCAAGCTTTGGCGTATTGTAACCGGTGATATTGCTGAACCAACTCAGAATGTTGGTGTTGAAGATGATGATGAATATGCTGACCGCCTTGAAGATTGGGATAGTAAAAATCATCAGATCATTACATGGTTTTCTAATACCTCTATTCCATCCATTCATATACAATTTGCAAAATTTGATACTACAAAACAATTATGGGATTTTTTGTCTAACCGATACAAAACAACCAGGCTTGCACACTATTATCAATTGCTCACCACTCTCAACAATCTTAGGCAGGACTCAGGACAATCTGTTAATGATTTTCTTGCAACCATTCAGCCTATATGGGATCAGTTAGCCCAAGATACGATAAGTGATGATCACCTCCATCTGATTCAAGTTCTTATGGCTCTTCGTCCTGAATATGAATCTATTCGTGCCGCTCTCCTACATCGTCATCCATTACCAACTTTAGATGGTGCAATTAAAGAACTTCTATTTGAGGAGACCCGCTTGGGTTTAATCAAGCCTTCTTCAACTGATGTTGCTCTTGCTATTACTCCGTCACACTCCATACCTAACTCTCGATTTTGTAAGAATTGTCGCTCTACTGGACATATTTTCTCTGCTTGTCCTACTGTTGAGTGCAGGTACTGTCACGGACGTGGTCATATTCTAGAAAATTGTCCAACTCGCCCTCCGCGACCAAAAGGAGATTCAAAGAAAACTCAGTCATTCCCCAAACCAGGTTCCACATCTGTTGCAGCTGCAACTGCTAACTCTTCTTCCCCCATTACTATCAGTGATCTAGAGGCTCTTCTCAAACAGGTGATGTCCCCTAGTTCTTCCACCTCCGCTGCTTTCTCTGCTATTCCAGGTGAATCTTGGCTTCTTGACTCTGCTTGTTGTAATCATATGACTCCTACTTTATCTTTGTTCTCTAACATTACTTCTACTAGCTCTCTCCAATCAATTCAAACTGAAAATGGTAGTAGTATGTCCATTACCCATACCTCCGTCTTGGTCATGCTTCTCTTACTAAACTTCGAACTTTAGTCTCTAATGGGTCATTAGGACTCTCCAAAGTTGACACCTTTGATTGTTTACATTGTCAGTTAGCTAAACAACCTGCTTTATCTTTTCATAATAATAGCTCTATTTGTGACACTCCGTTTGGCTTAATGCATTATGATATTTGGGGTCCTGCTCCTACTCCTACTGTGAATGGATTTAAATATTTTGTTTTATTTATTGATGATCGTTCAAGATTTACATGGATATATTTTTTAAAGCATAGGTCAGAATTACCTAACATTTATATTGAGTTTGCAACTATGATTAAAACTCAATTCTCTTATCCTATCAAAATTCTTCGTACGGACAATGCAATGGAGTATCGAGATTCCGTCATTCTCCAATTTCTGAAAACTCAAGGAACCCTTGTCCAGCGATCTTGTCCTCAAACCTCTCAACAAAATGGCCGAGCCGAGCGCAAGCATCGACATGTTTTAGATTCTGTTCGGGCTCAACTACTTTCTGCATCTTGTCCGGAAAAATTTTGGGGTGAAGCTGCTCTCACATCAGTTTATACCATTAATCGCCTTCCTACTCCTGTTCTTAAGAATTTGTCTCCTTTTGAAAAATTGTATGGTAAGACCCTAGATTATTCTACTCTTAGACCTTTTGGCTGTGCTTGCTTTGTTCTTCTTCCTCCTCACGAGCATACTAAACTTGAACCTCGTGCTCGTCTTTGTTGTTTCCTTGGGTATGGGATAGAGCACAAAGGCTATCGTTGCTGGGATCCTATTTCTGGTCGACTACGTATTTCTCGTCACGTTACTTTTTGGGAACACACAATGTTCTCTACTTTGTCCAAATTTCACGATTCATTATCTACTATCTACCCTTTCTTTACTGATTCTTCCAAGGAATTGTTCCCTACAGATTCTGGCACTTTATATGCACATCTGCCTACAACCGAGTTAGTTTCTACAAACTCCTCAGTTAGCTTCCCTTCTGAATCTAACACTACAGATGTCCCTACAGTTGAGTCTCTCCATACAGACTCCACTACTGAGCACCCTTCTGATTTTCCATCTGCTCCTGTATCTACAGATCTGGCTTTTTCTAATGATCGTGTTCCCCCTCCTCGCCGCTCAACTCGAGTAAGAGAAGTTCCTATACACCTTAAAGATTATCATTGTTTTTCTACTATTCTCTCTTTACAAGAACCTAGTTCTTATCGGGAAGCTAGTACTAACCCTCTTTGGCAGCAAGCAATGTTGGAAGAACTTCAAGCTTTGGAGAAAACTCATACTTGGGACCTCGTTGAGCTCCCTTCGGGTAAAATTCCTATTGGATGTAAATGGATCTACAAGATCAAAACTCACTCAGATGGCTCTGTTGAGCGCTATAAAGCCCGGTTGGTCGCTAAAGGCTATACTCAAGAGTATGGCATTGATTATGAGGAAACATTTGCTCCGGTTGCTCGTTTAACCTCTATTCGGAGTCTTTTGGCTATTGCTGCAGTTAAACGTTGGCCTTTTCTTCAAATGGATGTTAAGAACGCTTTTCTCAATGGCGATCTTGATGAAGAAGTTTATATGCATCCCCCACCTGGATACTCTCATAATTCTCAACAAGTTTGTCTACTTCGGCGTGCGTTATATGGCCTTAAACAAGCGCCTCGTGCATGGTTTGCAAAATTCAGCTCCACGATTGCACGATTTGGTTTCACTTCTAGTCCTCATGATTCTGCTTTATTTGTTCGCCATACTAACAAAGGTGTTGTTTTCTTGTTACTCTATGTAGATGATATGATTATTACAGGTGATGATTCCATGGCTATTTCTGATGTCCAACGTTATCTTAATGAACACTTTGAGATGAAGGATTTGGGACCTCTTAGCTATTTTCTAGGTCTTGAAGTTTCTTCCACTTCTAATGGATACTATTTATCTCAAGCTAAATATGCTGCTGATTTACTCTCAAGGGCTGGTATAACAGATTCTAGTACCACATCTACACCATTGAACACAAATGTTAAATTGACACCTTTTGATGGCACACCCCTTGCTGATCCCACATTATACAGGCAACTGGTTGGCAGCCTTATTTATCTTACAGTAACTCGCCCGGATATTGCTTATGCTGTTCATGTAGTAAGTCAATTTATGGCAGCTCCTCGTACAATTCACTTTACTGCTGTGCTCCGCATCTTACGCTATGTCAAAGGTACTCTTGTGCATGGTCTTCATTTCTCTACGCACTCCTCATTAACCCTGTCTGCCTACTCTGATGCTGATTGGGCTGGAGACCCTACGGATCGTCGTTCAACGACGGGTTATTGTTTCTTCTTAGGTGACTCGCTTATTTCATGGCGAAGTAAAAAGCAAACAGTCACTTCTCGGTCTAGCACTGAATCTGAATATCGAGCACTTGCCGATGCTACTTCTGAATTGATTTGGCTTAGATGGCTACTTGAAGATATGGGTATTAAACAATCATCGCCTACTGTTCTTCACTGTGATAATCGGAGTGCGATTCAAATTGCCCATAATGATGTGTTTCATGAACGGACCAAACACATTGAGACAGATTGTCATTTTGTTCGCCAACATATTAAACATGGCACTGTACATCTTACTCATGTTTCTTCTGAAGATCAATCAGCAGATATTTTTACTAAAGCTCATCTCCCTGGACGATTTCAATTTTTACTGTGCAAACTCAAGTTAGCTTCTACTATTCCACCTTGAGTTTGAGGGGGGATGTTAACGTATATATTTACGTATATATTTTAACATATTTTCTACCATATTTAGCTTTGTATTTTTGGTTCATTATTATTCTCATTGATTGTCTTTCCTTTTCTTTCTTCCCATAAGTTGTATATATAGGATTTCATCCTCTGTAATTATGATAAGGAAATATACAGTTCATATTTTTCCTAACAGTTAGTAAAGCTTTCTTCTTCCTTATTGTTTCTCTTTTAAGATTTCTTGCAATGTTTATGTTTAATTTTTATTGTTTTGCTTTGTTTACGATTATGATGCACGAGTAGTTAGCTTTTTGGTTTGGATTAGGGCCCTGTTGCTATTCTCGATGCTAGGTTTGTGATTATTGCATAAAGGGGAAGAATTGTTTCCCTAGGATTTGTGTTTGAATTGGATATTGAATTATTCTTGTTATTGATTGATGGCCAATAATTGTTAGCTTGTTTTGGGGAGGTATTCATCTCAATGAGAGTTGGATGAAAGACTCAAGCCTGACCAATTTCAAACCCAATTTTCCTACTATGAGAATAAAGGTAATTTCGGGGCTTATAATGCTTGTGTGTTTCAAGGGTTAGGATTGATGCATCACGAAAGTGGGGTGATCCTACTCTAATTTCTGTTTATTGATTGCAAAAGTAATTTGAACTTGAATTCTTTTGTGCATTGCCAATAATCCCTTGGTTAATTGTTTACCCCTAATTTTGAGATTATTAGTGCATCAAGATAGCAATACCCCTAATCTGAACCCTTTCTTTTATCATATAGTTTATCCCTTGTTTAATTTGCATCCTTTTATTTCTATTCCTTAATCTTAGTTTGTTTGAGTTCTAGCGAATTCTAAGACTTTAATGCCTAGAATTCTACATATCATACAAGTACGTGTCATAGTCCCAATTCTCAGCGGAACGACATTCACACCCTCTTTTTACTATCACCATTTTACTCATCATGGGTCCTAATGAAAATGTTAACATCAAAATTTTGTGAGAGAAAGTGAAAGTTGAGTGTTAAATTTGAGAGTAGGAGTAGTATTTTCCATTAAAAATAATCTATATTCTTAGCAAAAATGGGCAGGCAGGTATCAATATAGTAAAGAATTAGGCTTAAATACATAATTATAACAATTTTTAATGACTAGATATGGGTTCAACTCTCATTTGGCAAATTATGCTATAATCTATGTTCACAATTTTAGAAATCTATATTCACAATTTTAGAATTTTATGTTCAAAATTTTAGAACTTTATATTTACAATTTTAGATCTCAATATGCAAAATTACACTATTCAATATTCACAATTTTTGAATTCTATATTCACAATTTTGTTATATAGATTAAAAAATTGTGTTATACTATTGAATATAGAGTTATGAAATTGTGAATATAGAGTTTTGTAATTGTGAACATAGAGTTCTAAAATTGTGAACATAGAATTTTAAAATCGTGAACATGGACCAGGGTCCACATTGCAAGGTGAACCCGGGTCCATGGCATAATAACCGACACTCAGATCATTAGTTACATTTTAATTATACAATAGTAGGCTATAGCTCCGTTTGGTAAAACATTGGGAGTTTAAGATAATAGCTTATTTGGAAATGTTATTTCCATTAGCATTTAAAAATAAGCTCATGACTTTTTAAAATTGTTTTTATCTATATTAATTTACAAAAATGACACCATTTACCATTCAATAATCAAAATCCTAATATCTTAGTTTATCCTTTAATGTTCTTTCACACTTAAAGCTAATTCAACAATTAATTTACCAAACGCTATAATTTCAATTATATTAGTTAGTCTATTAACTATTAACTTTTGAGCTTTCATCTAACTTTTTAGTTAGGCATTCCAAACAGAGCATATATTAACATATTGTTAGTGAGTGATAGGGCAATTGCGAAATCAATCCAAATGTATATACTCATGTCATTTAACCACATAAACATAGTTAACAATTTAACTAATAGGATTAATATTTTTACTTAATTATTTGATATTTTAGTGATACAATAATTAAATAATCAATTTTATAATATACAATATTGTATTGAACATGCATGTCTAAGTAAATATATAAACTAATGGAATACTTCCACAAAGAATTGAAAGAATAAATAGAGGATACAAATATTTCACATAAAAATTCAAAACGAAAAATCCACTAACTTTTTACGAGGTCAAATCGAAACTTCATTATGTTGTTTGTAATTTGTACTTGTATATAATGACAATAGAAGTTTGCATTAATCTAGACATCCTATAATAAAGGCATCTGCATTGGTTAAAAAAAAAAAAAACAAAAACAAGAATTTTTTGTTAACTTTATATGGGAGGTGGTGGGTTCGAGCCTCAGTAGAGGCAATACTGATTCTTGTGCTTCAATAGGTTGAAAAAGTAATTATGAACAGATACTACATTGTAATAGAGTCAGTAGTATTCAATATATATATATATATATATATGGAGGGGAGGGAAGAATACGTTTTATTTTTCATTTTTTTGACTAAGTTTTTGGGTTGTTTTTGTCAGGGAAAGAGAAAAAAGAGATGCAGTTCACATAGGCGTGACTTGCACGCCTAACAGGCGGGCGTGTGTCTATTAGGTGCGTAGAAAAGTTGACAATGTTTTCATCTTCTTCTCTGGACCATGGACACACAATGGTATGAATCATAAATAAAATGTACATTTTAATATATTAAAAATATATTATTTGTGTCTGTAATATTATACGAGTACTAAAAGTATATTATTATATGTACTATCAAATAATGTGCATTCAATACACAAATAATGTAATTTTAGTATATAAAAAATATATCTTATATTAATGGTCTACACACTAATTTGTCTATCTCTAATCATTATTATGTTGACCATGATCCACACAATTGTTTGGACTATACTATCAAATAATATACATTCAGTATAAAAATAATGTACTCTTAGTATATTAAAAATGTACATTGTATTCATGGAATGTATATTATTTGTGTACTGAATGTACATTATATTGTATAATGTACATTCAATACACAAATAATGTACATTTAGTATATTAAAAATGTACATTTATTATGGTCCACACAACACTACGTGGAACATAATCCACACAATATTTCAATCCTTACCTACTTGCCCTTAAGAAAATTCAAGTATCAAATCGTATCACGTAACAATTTCAAATAGTATATATTATTCAAAATAACCTCTCAACCTAATGGTCAGTTCTTATATCGTGGACGACGTCGTTTCAGTAAGTGGGGGACGGAACCCGTAATTGACACTACAGTTCATCTCAAAAGATACTGCCTTACATTTGTTTTGATATTATCGAATGAAATTGTAGTTATATCGAAATGTAACTGTAGTTGTGTTAAAATGTAACTGCAGTGTATATGAACTGATACTGAATAACAATTTCACTTTTGTGTTTTATATTAGCAAATGAAACTGTAGTTATATCGAAATGTAACTGTAGTTGTGTTGAAATGTAACTGCAGTGTATATGAACTGATACTGAATAACAGTTTCACATTTGTGTTTTTATATTATCGAAAGAAACTGTAGTTATATCAAAATGTAACTGTAGTTGTGTTGAAATGTAACTGTAGTGTATATGAACTGAAAATGAGTGGCGCGAATTCATCCGTCTATTTTCATTAATCAAAACGACGTCGTTTTGATGCGCGGTCCAC
This sequence comes from Ipomoea triloba, assembly GCF_003576645.1. Classification (NCBI taxonomy): domain Eukaryota; kingdom Viridiplantae; phylum Streptophyta; class Magnoliopsida; order Solanales; family Convolvulaceae; genus Ipomoea; species Ipomoea triloba. The sequence goes on along the minus strand of NC_044919.1, from coordinate 17,627,252 downwards.
AATGCATTGTGGACCACAGTCCACGATATAATTTGCGCCTAATGGTTGAAGATCAATTTTAATATTACGTACTAAAAATGTGTACAAATGCTACTAAAACAAATCAATTATTGGCCTAACATTAATTACATCCAGTTAAGAATAGAATTTCCTTATACTATACCCTCCCCCACTCCCTTACAGATTCCTTTTTGTGCCTCTGCATAGCTATTTTGACTATTAGCTTAGGGGCCGGGACCTTGTAGAGAGTTTGTTAGATGGTGAAATTTAATTAGGAGCATTTTCTTGCACAAGTAAATACCAAACCTAATTGAACACCATCAAAGTGCATTTCACAGTGCCATTTTGCTTTATATCCCACCATGGAACCTCATCAAATCATCACTTCTTATTCCATTTCAACATATCCTTTCTTACCAGGCCAATTTCCACCCTTCAATTCCCCATACTAGTAACTAGGAAATAAAAAAAAAAAACAAAATTATTTATGTTAAAAAGCTAACTTGAAAGCTATGCCAATACACATGCTTAGCATCACATATAGATGATTAGGGTTATTTCAAATCCGCCTAATAACATTATTGGAGTGACAACCTGTTCTATCCAAATCTATCAAACATGTAGTATGGTAAAACCCAACAACACTCTTGCGCATAGGTATGAAGTGGACTGAAATTTGATCGAGATACTTTGTTACGGAGTATTTTTTAAAAATCGAATGCCATATTGATTTTGTTTTTTTAGTTAATTAAAACTCTTACACTTTTATGCCCATATATGGATATCTTATATTCCAATTTTGCGTATAACTTAAAGATATCGGATTTACATGCTTGTTGAGTTAGGGTTGCAATCTAAGCTAGGAAATTGTTAAACCAACTTTTGGCAAACAAATCGGCATACTTTATGATACTTGAACCAACTTTATAGACACCTTGTCTAAATGGGTTAATATACATACTATACACTACTCTTATGAATTATATTGGAAGACCATGTGAGTGGGTGGCAGCTAGCTAGCTAGGCAAAGAATGCAATACAACGAGTATAGTGAATAGATAGTAGCTAGATAAATGGGTTTCCCCAATTATATATTACTATCTCCCTTTCAATCACGATCTTCACACCATGTGGTGGAGCACATGTGTTACTTTGACCATAAATGGCAATCTCATTCCATTATTGTGTTTCCCTTTTTAACTATGGATCCAAGAAAAATGATGTTGAATCACTCCCAATTGAACCCATGTCGCCTTCTCAAAATTGAAGAAAATCATTTACACATCCTTAGTGAAATTATTATATCATCGATAGCTCAGTGTGCTAGATAGGGTGAGATACTGAGATCGATGTACAAAGCATTATATTTTGCAATCAATCATTAAACAAGTTTTACAAGAGGATTAGAAAACAAACAAACAAATTAATTTTTGTTTTAAATCAATGTAACTCAAATAGATATATAAAGACTAATTAGCTCTTTAATCTTCAACTAAAAGTCCTCTTATCTATGCTATGCATATTACTAGAATTTAAGGAAAATTACAATATTAGGGTGAAATTAAACAAAATAGTGAAAATAAATAATGAAATAAACATAAGATTTTTTTTTAAAGAAAAAGGGGATAAAAAGAAAACTATAAAAGCAAACATAAAAACAGAAAGAAAAAATGTTATTTTTTCATCAACTATATGCGTCATTAATTTTTTGTTCACTTACATTCAAAAGTTACAAAAGTCGCCTAACATTTACAAAATGTTGGGGGTTTGGTAAATACCTATTAGTTGATTAGGTTAGTCGATTTGACTATAGCTTATATCATTAGCTGATTGTAGAAAAATGTTTGGTAAATTAAATTAGCTGTTAGCTGATAACTGATTATATGCAAAATGACTTTATCAAAAAGTTGATCGAAAAAACTATTTTAAGCAACTTTTTGAATTTTAGCATTTTGAAGTAATAAGCTATTACAAAAAGCTAATTAATCAAACACTATTATTGATTGGTTAACTAAGTCATACGTCTAATATTGGTCAAATAAATCAAAATTAGCTGTTACACTAACTATATTACCAAATAGGGCCGTTGTAATTTAGTCACTTAAAGAATAGAACCCTTCAACACTATTAGGACTTTGATGGTGTTATGGGACTTGGCCCCATCATAAACTGGGTACTTATGTACAAAATACAAGATAGAGAAATAATAATATTACTACTTGGGGCGCTAGGCTCAAAAGAGTATACATAATATTCGAGATAACGACTCAAAGAATAAATAAATAATAAAGTCTATTGCCCAAGTAATAAACTATAAATAATACTGCAGTTGCTAAGAATCGAACGTGACATGGTCTTTGCATAGAAAGTTAGGACAAGGCACCACTAAGCTAGCTATGATGTAGTGAACCTAGGGACAATGTCTAAAGGGGAGACATGAGGCCCCTTATATAGTGTCTGAACCTTCCTTCATTCGCTAACAAGTGTGTGGTCTTCATTCTTTAACCTTAGCCATACATATGTCCCATCTTCACCCGCACTACTTTGCTGCTAGCCTTTCGACTGAATATGTATAACTTACCACGTTTTTGTATATAAGAAATGAATAGCTTGGTTAGTTAGAACTTGTGTAGCCATCCCATAAGTTATGCGTTTGAAACTTATTGGCCACACCTCTTTAGCCTATTGTGTTGAAAAAATAGTATAAAATGACATTTTAAGTGACTATTTTGTGGTACAATTATATGTGAGGTCCACTTCCTATTTAGGTCGGGTCAAAGTGGATTCGAGTTCTTCGTAGTTAGACGAAAAGATTAATATATTGTACGCACAAAATGGATAATGGGTGAATGAGAAATTGGTTCTCAAAGTTGACCAATTTGAGTTGGAAAAATGAAGCGAAAAGTTTTAAAGTAAGTTTTTGTCCCACACTGGTTTGGGAAGTGGGTTTGCACTACTATTTATACAAGAGCCTGTTTAAAATTTATTGAATTGTACTCTCTCCTGCGCGTAGGGGACCTAGTGGGTTGGTTAGATGGACAAGGATCAAGGAAAGATCGCATGATTTTTCCAGTACCAACTAAGATATGGATAATATACATGAAATAGTTTATAGATGGAGGAATAATTAATTACGTAGTACATAAACTAAACCAAGAAATCATGGCATAATTAAAAGTAATAAATAAAATAAAATGAAATCATAACCGACTACCATGCATCCCCTCACACAATATTGAGCTAAGCTCTTGGTTCAGAGGGTTGCAAATCTTGTCAAGGATGATCTCCGACCACGAAACAAAGAAATCCAACACCCCACGTTCATATTCACGCCGGAAAACATGACCGGAGACTTGGGTTCTGCACAGTGGGCAGGTAGAGTGGTTCTGAAGCCACGCATCGACGCAGTCGACGTGGAAACAATGGCGGCACTCCGTCAACTTCCGGCACCTCTCGCCGCCGGAGATGTTGTTCAGACACACCGCGCAGTAAGGCCATTTTTCTCCATCATTGTCATCGTCGGCGCTGAAGATGAACGCCGTTGGGTCGTCCTCGTCGTGGCGGCCGTCATCACGGTGGAGCCACAAGAAAACCAGACAGGCGGCGGTGCCGGCAGATGCGGCTATCAACTCGAGTTGGAATTCCATTGCTTTAGACTAGAAAAAGATAGATATATATTGGGTTTATCAAGTTAGTGAAATTGCGAAAATGAATCTTTTATATGCAAATCAACGGCAATGACTAACTGAGAGATTTCTGGGATGATTCACGAATTATGTTTTTCAATTCCTCTTGGGCAGAGGTTATGGAGATTCAGAATTAGTCTCGTTTAAGTTGAGAATTGAAAGCTAATCTATCAAAAAAAAATGGAAAAATGAAGAGAGATTAAGGATGTTGTAATGCTGTTTAAGGTAAGATTAGTAAATTAATATGATGTTTTAGAATAGTCAGAGGGGTCTTATATATGCATGGCGACATTAATTATTAGGAAGAATTCCATGTCAGATTCAAAGAAAAGGTCAAGAAATTCTTTCGTTAATATAATTAAGAAATGACTACTTAGATATACTTTGTAGTATATAACAAACACACAAAAACAAACATAGGGTCATTAAGAAGCAGAAGAACAAGAAGAAATGTAATTTGGATCAGGGATAGTTAATTGGTTGGTCAAAGTAAACTATAATTTCTTGGTCTTCCTAGTTACTTTGAAAATCTATTAGAATTCTCCAGGAAAAATTATTGGATAGATGAGTGTAATTATGTGACTTCATAATCTAGAACCATATATGAGACTCTTTCAAACCCATCTATATCCATGCATTCTTTATCACAAGTTCACAACCAAAATTAACCTTTAAATTTTTTACCACCAAAGTTTAAGATTTATGATCATAAAGCATATTTTTAATTTGTATCAGAGTAGCTCGTGTAGGAGGTCATGAATAAAGAGATTAACGTTCATGTTTTACTCGGAGTTCATCAAAAAGTAATCAGTGTACTTATGTGAAAAAAGTGTTGGGGATCATATATAATATAGAGTTAATTTCATTTTTGGTCCTAGATTTATAAGTGACAGTCCACTTTTAGTCCTTTTTTATTAGAATATTTTTATTTGGTCCTAGTATTATTGTGACATGACCATTTTCGGTCCTCCTTCAACAAAATCGTCGAAATATTGTTAAATACAAGGACATTTAGATATTTTTTTATGTTCAAAAAATAGCACTAAATGGCATTTTAAGTGGCTATTTTGTGGTACAAATATAAGTGGGGTCCACATCCGATTTGGGTCGGGTCAATGTGGATTCGGGTTCTTCATATTTAAATGAAGAGATCGATATATTGTACGCTTAAAATGGATAATGGCTGATTGAGAAATTGGTTCTCAAAGTAGACCCATTTGAGATGGAATTTGGGTGTGGAAAAAGTTTAAGTAGTTTTTGTCCAACATTGGTTGGGAAAGTACGTGGATTTGCACCACTATTTATAAAAGTACCCTTTTATAGCTTATTGAATTGTATGACATAGAGGTTCTTTCTCACGCACAGTGTACGTCGGCATGATGCCCAGTCGCCTTGTACATTTTATCCCTTCCAACCTACCCGAAAGTCTCCTTGCTATTTCCATATTTATCTTATTATAACCTTTCGTAGGTTAATTTCCTATTTTATTTACCTTTCGTGGCTATTGTATTTTCTCCATTTTCTTGGGAATTTCGAGAATATTTTCCTACATTTTATACAAAGTAGGTTGACCCACTATATTTTTTTATGTTTATTTATTTGACAAAAATCCATAATTGAAGAATGAAATGCCTTTGTATTTAACAACATTTAAATTGTTTGTTGATAGAAGATAAAAAATGTTCAATGTCACAATAATACTATGACCAAAAGTGAATGTTCTGATAAAAAATGACTAAAAATGGACTGTCACCTATAAATTTAGGACCAAAAACGGAATTAACTCTATAATATACAAACATAAATATATGTGCAATCCAACTACTATTACTTTAGACATTTAGATGGAGCACATCCTTCAATTAGTCAATAACACCAATCACTACCAATGGTTAAACTTGTGCTTGAGCCTATATGTGGACTTTTATATTAGCTCAAGCTTGAGCCTACCATGTACCTTAAAATTAATTAATTTGGTTTAAAAATAAAAATTTAACTACACAACTACACAAAAAAACACATTAACACAAATACATAATCAAGTTTTCAAATCACAAACTACAATGTCAAGAGTTAAATACAAACCTACAATTATCCAAGCATACTAACTAGTATACAAATACTTACAAATTTATAAAATGTCATAACAAGTTCAATGCATAATTATATAGGAGATGTTCATTCATGCATAAGTAATTGAATGTTGAATTTATTTATTTAAATCGGAAGTTCATTCAAAGTATATGAATGCAAGATAATATATGAGAGATTGATTATAATTGTCATTAAAATAAATGTACAACTTTATAAAAACGCTAGTCTAAAAATGATAGTCTAAATAAATACTATTGTTTGTTTGAATTTCTCTAAGTCTTCGTAATTCTATTTTGGGTAGCATTCCCATTGTCTTCATCTTCAGTACTTGTCCTCTTTTTTTTTTTATTGGTAGTGTATCATGTGCAATTTTGTGTATATAATTGGTATCTTAGTTGTACTATGAACTCTTGACCTTGCAAACGTCGGTTGATATTTGGCAGTAGTAGTTTTTCCCCTACATGTTTCATGTGTTGTGAGATGTGTGTCGTAGATTCTCATGTGAAAGTATTGAACAAAATATTACTATTTATTATATTTCTAGAAGGTTTATGAGTAGTACCTCTTGTTCTAGTTCCATAACTTGTTTACTTGATAGTAACAACAATGACTCTGCAAATAGTCTGAATACTAATGTTGCAATGTGTTCAGTTTCATCAACAATTGCCTTTAATCCAAGCAAGTTGAGTCTAAAAAATGAAATGAATTGTAAATTTATATTAGGTCTAATATATTTAAAGGATGCACACTAAGTTATTTACATACAAGATAAATGAATGTTGTAACAATGGCTATATTTGAAATTTCATTGTTTTATGGTTTTGCAGATTGATTGCAGCATTTTTGTAGTCTTGCATAACTACAAATAACGCTTTTAACGTTGGTTTTTTTTGTTAGTAAAAAACGACATATAATTTTAAAATTTTTTAAATATTACATACGACGTCGATATTTTCCTAAAAACCGACGTCGTATATTAATTTAATAATTTTTTAATAAATAATCGACGTTGGTGTAGTAAAAAACCGCCGCCGTATGTAATATTTAAAAATTTTTAAAAATTATACGACGTCAATTTTTTATTTATAAAATCGACATCAATTATTTTTTTTTAAAATTATTGTACGACGTCGACTTCCTTAAAAAACCGACTCCATTTATATTATTTTTAAAATTATTAAATTTATTTATGATTTTCACTCAAAACCTGTACAATTTTACAATTCACATCAATTTTAAGAATATGTGCAGCAATTTTACATTCAAAATCTAACAATTGATCAAGCTAATAAATTTCTCAAGTAATCAAACTAATAAATATTACAAATATTCAAGCTAATATATTTTACAATTGATAGTAATTAATAATATTAATTTCAAACTTAAATTATATATCAACATCAATTATTTAATGTACTAAAGAAGCATTTTACTAGCGCATTCATCAATAAACAACTTAGACCATACATCTCTAATTTCATCAATCTCTTTTTTACTGTAGGGCAATCTTCCTTATCTCTACAAATTCTACAAAATTGAAAAGAGATAAATAATCAATAAGCTAGTATTTTAAAAAATTTGAAGGAGAAAGATATTTTATTAAATTACTTGCATTATTCATTCGTATGCTTGACTAGAAACAATTTCCAACATGAATTTCATCACATAATAATTTTCTTTGTATGACACAATACATTTGAATTACAATACAATTAAGATTTTTTTTATAGCTTGAATAGAAAAAAAGAATTTTTTTAATTAAAAACAATAAGATATATGTAGTTTTACAAAGTGTATGAAGTACTCACACTATATGTAGTTCATTTTGGTGGACGGCTTTGTTTCCTTCCACTCAATATGCTTGTTTACACACCTATTAATATAAGACATAAAATATATTTAAGTACTTGATATCACTATATCAATATTAACTATTAATTACTTATAAATTTACATACGTTTCCATTATATCTTTAATGTCATCACATGACTCGAAACCAATTGAATCAAACCAATAAATTTCATATAATTGAGGACAAATTGCCATCAACATCCAATGGCCACTACAAATAAATAATTTATTAGTTTTAAGTGAATATAATATATAATAGAAGTATATTATATATAAGTAATTGTATTTTGTTGGACATTTATATAGATAAATATTTTTTTAGAAAACATAATTACAAAATTCTAGAAAAAAATTATTTAAAATCTCTATCAATAAATAATTTATCAAAAAAAACAAACTCTTGAATATATTATTCAATATTTAAAATTATTAAACCAATAAGCCATACTAATAAATAATAATTGTGAAATAAATTAAATAATATGTACAATTAAGTTAATAAGTTTTAATTAATAATTACTACATGTCTGATTGTGAAAGTACATTATTTATGCATGTAAAGTACATTATTTGAATACTAAAAGTATATTATTCTATATACTTTCAAATAATGTACATTCAGTATACAAATAATGTACTTTTAATATATTAAAATGTACCTTATACTCATTGTCCATACAATAATTTCCCCATAATAATCTCATATTATATATTTATATAATTTTTTCAAAAAAAAAAAATTGGGGCCAATTGTAAAATAAATAAATAAATAAATATATATATATATATATATATATATATATATATACACACACACACACATGATGTATTATGGCCTTTGGGGCCCCCAAAAATTGGGGGCCCTGTGCATTGGCCCTGGGCAAACATGCCCAGGGCCGGCCCTATATATATATAAAATTTTTTGTGCAGTGTATGAACCTGTAAAGATACATAACTTATGAAAAACGTATATACTATACATGGTTCATGTAAATATATTTTCCATGGTAGATATATTATTTAAGATATATCTTGTAGAAGTTGGAGTTCCAAACTGTCATAAACTTCCATGTAACCTCTCCTAACTGTTAGATTTTACATTTATAAATAGTTGGAGAGTCATCTGAAAGAGATATGCAATAACATTGAAGTATACTTTGATATTTCACAGTTTATCAACTCTCCAGGAAGTTCTTAATTAAAGCAACTTAAGAATTCGTTTTCAAAAAAAAAAAAGCAACTTAAGAATTCCATTTCATCTTCTTGTATCCCATAAGGTTAAATCTTGAACCTCTTTGCTTTGATAGAGGAAGATTTAAAGCTTATAGAAAAGTGATCACACGCATGAAGATCTCATTTTCTCTCCTCTCTTCTCCTCATTCCAAAAATAACCAACATATTTAAAATGTTATTAATACTTAGTTGAGAACATATGAGGCTAAATAACAATTTTTCTTCCCGTATTGCATAGTGAAATTTATATACGCTATCCTCTCATCTCTAGTCATCATTTTTGGTTAAATACAATGAGGATCTAGGAAACAATACGTGTTTTTTTTATTCAAAACCAAAATCTTTATAAAGACTCCTATTCACAATCAGAATCAATTATATATATCACTAAAAATTATGATATGATGATAAATAAAATTAAAACTATTATGAATAAATAATACTAAAGAACTTATTACCGTATATATAATTGTTGCCCAATTTTGTTTTAAAATTGTTCCACCGTTCACCCATATATTTCATCCAATGGCCCTTCATTTCAGTACGTTGTGTTGGGAATATCATAAGTACTCTACAAAACAAGATTGTTTATTAGTAAAAATGCAATTATATTAACTTTTTTGTATAAATCTAAATCTCAATAAAAAGTTACCAGGATATCTTGCCAAATAAACTCCTTAGTCTCTGCTGGGACCTTAAGGCCATGACTCTATTGTGATAAGAACTCTAACCCGTCCCAATAATGCAACATAACTTTTAAATGTAGCGTGCCACTTACCCGACAAGGTTCAATACATCAAATTAAACTATCTGCTTCCCCGAAGTAGCACGCTCTAGAATGACTTTTTTCATTTGAGTGGCACCCCTCGTCTTAGCAGTAGTATCTCTACCTTGAGTAGTATGAATACCTTGGGTAGTACTACCATCATTTGATGAATCCATATGCCTGTTTAGAAAAAAAATTATTAGTAAATGAAAATATATAAAATTATTTCAATAAGAAAACTAAAAAACACAATAAGTACTTAATTAAAGCATTACAAGTAATAATCAATATAATGCTCACATATCTCTTCATGATGATTATCGCATGATGCATGCACTTCAGCTATCTCGTTATCTACAATAGCCAGCAATAAACTTGAAGAAAATAGTGGTATTTCCTCATTATCAAAACTAACATCTTCATTCCCATCTCTAGTAATTTGTCTCTTTCCATGAAGAACAACTTCCCATTTTTTTTTTATCACAAGGATCATTAACATAAAATACTTGTTTTTCTTGGGATGCCATTATGAACTTCTCATTTTTGTGTCCTTCCCGATTAAAGTCTACAAGTGTAAATCCTAACTCATAAACTTTTGCACCATGTTTATTATCTACCCATCTTTATCGGAGCACCGAAACCCTGAACTTAACATAATCAACCTCCCGGATATATTTCTTCAACCACACCATAATATGACAACTCTATAATCACAAGATTTTTTTTTCTTTCGAACTTCTAAAATGCATTAAATTTGCAACCAAAGGAACTCCATTGTTTTGCATAGTGCTCATTTCATCTTGAGCTTTTGTGTAAAAAGAAAACCTATTAATGTCATATCCATTATAACACATGACTTCCATACCAGAACCATGAGCTAACCATCATACAGTTTCAGAAGCATTATTATCTCTAATGTTTATGTTCACTCACAATCCACAAGTCTGTCCTTCTGGGATTTTGCTCCCTAATCAAGGCATTGTGTTCATCTAAATATGGTTCGTCTTCACTTGTATTATGCAAGATGTACAAGTGTGTTTGCTCAACATCTTCACGAGGTATAATATGCACTTTGATTCCTCGAGTACCCTTCCCAGTAATTCTTCCTTCATGTCGATACATATGAAGACCAATAGCCACTACCCCTGCCAAATATTTAGTACAGAACTCAGTAACCTCCTCAGCAATATAGCTTTCAACAATAGATGTTTCCGGCCTATATTGGTCCTCACATAACCTTTTAGTACTTTCATGTACCGTTCAAATGGGTACATCCACATCAAATAAGCTAGACAACACTATCTGATTTTTCTAACCAAATATACAAGTAAATGAACCATGATATCAAAAAACAAAGGTGGAAAGTGCATCTCTAGCTGACACAATGTAACAATAATGCCATTTTGCAATTCATCTAATTTGTCTAGATCAATAACTTTTCCACAAATTGCATTGAAAAAGAATCAAAGTCTTATGACGGTATATCTAAACTTTTTAGGCAATATGCCTCTAACAGCAACTGGCAATAGTTGTTGCATTAAGGCATGACAATCATGAGACTTAAACGTCACCAACTTTAAATCTTGCATATTAACAAGTCTTATGATATTTGATGAATACTATTATGGTACCTTCACTCCATATAAACATTCACAAAAACTTATTTTCTCCTTTCTTGATAAAGTATGAGCACCTAGAGGCAAATATGTTTCCTTATCCCCACCACGTGGAGCTAATGTAGGTCGTATACACATTTCAACCAAATCTAATCTAGCACTGAGTCCATCTTTATTCTTACCTTTTATGTCTAAAAGAGTTCCAACAAGACTATCACACACATTTTTCTCCACATGCATCACATCAATACTACGTCTCACATCTAGTGTCTTCCAATATGGAAGATCAAAGAATATAGATTTCTTTTTCCACTGACTCTTCTCATTTGGAGGTATCTCAACATTATATTTTCACCTCTTACCTCTTTGAGATTTAAGCTTTTGAGTCTTACCAAAAGTAACATTAATGCAATCTACTCGTTCATAAACTTGAATCCAATCAATAGTTGTGGAGCATTTGTATAGTCTTGTACCCATTGAATGCCTTTTTAAATATTTGATAAGAGTGAAATTTATCAAGAAATCTCTTATGCCCTATGTAGATTGTCTTTTTGCCATGAACAAGTTGATGATAACATGTATTATCTTCACATATGAGGCATGCCTTATGACCTTTGACACTATATCCAGACATGTTTCCATAAGCTGGAAAGTCATTGATTGTGCAAAAAAGCATTGCATGCAACTTAAAACTCTCTTTCCGGTATGTGTCAAACACTAACACACCTTCATTATATAATTTCTTCAAGTTGTCAATCAAAGACACCAAAAATACATCTCTATCATTGACTGGTTATTTTGGTCAGGAAATCGTCAAGCACAATAATATATATTTGCATTTCATACACAACCAATGGGGAAGATTATAAATTACCAATATAACTGGCCACGAGCTATGCTTACTACTTAGGTTCCCATGAGGATTCATACCATCAGTACAAACTTTAAGTCTAAGATTTTTTGACTCATAGCCAAATTCAGGGAAAGCATTATCAAATGTTATCCATTGAGGAGAATCAACCAGGTGTCGAAGCTTGCCATTAGAAATTCTTTGATCTTCATGTCATGTTAAGTTCTTTGCATCGCTTGGATTTGCAAACATACACTTAAATCTTGAAAAATTGGGAAATACCACAGAACTTTAGCTGGTGGACCTTTCAAACTTACTTTACCAGCAACATTGTCTCTGGTTTTGTAATGAGATGCACCATATATTGGACATGCGTGCAAATCTTTGTAATCAATCCTAAACAATATGCAATCGTTAGGGCAAACATGTATATTTTTATATCCTATACCCATGGGATACAAAATCTTCTTGGCATGTATGTACTCTTCGGAAGTTCAATACCATCTGGAAGAATATCCTTTAATATTTCTGGTAAGGCCGTAAAACTCTTGCCGCTCTACCCATTCGCAGCTTTCAAGTTGAATAATTTTAGTACAGCGGATAAACCTGTATATTTACTACACCTTGGCCTCAAAGGTTGTTTTGAATCATTACATAATTCATCCAACCCATTTGATTGATCGGTGAACTGCACTCTTCTCCAACATCACGAAGCATTTCATCTAACTGATCTTCAGACTCATCATCTTCATTTGTTTTGTTGTCAACATATATATTAGATGATGTAGGCACAAATATTTCATCATGTCATATCTATTTTGTATAATTGGGAATAATCCCATTATATATTCGATCATCAAATATGCCGCCTTCACTTAACCTTTTCTAATTACAATACTTCTTACACGGACGAAAAAATATGAAAAGTTTGAAATTTTTTTAACTCCGTCTTCGTATTCCTTACAAATTCGATGAGCATTCATCCAACTTTTATCCATCACAATCCAATCTAAAATAATATTAACCCTAATTAAACTTTTGTTAACACTAACTCAAGAAATTTCTATAATAATAATAATAAACAAAAATAATTTAAACATAAACCACTGTGTGGCTAATTAGCGAATGCACAAGGAAAAGTCAAAAACATAAATAAACATATAACACAGTGTGACCAATCACCGAATACACAAGGAAAAACCAAAAGTTTGTAAGAAAAAAAATAGAAAAAAGATCTTACCTCACAAATGAGTTGTCCAGGTTGGTAAATAAATCCTGAATCTAACTAATTATCTACTGCTTTTATTTGTAAATTAATATATTAAATGGATATTAATTCATAGCAATATTATTTCAAACAATCTCAAAAATAATTTACAATTTAATGAAATATTAAAACACTCTAAATTCAACAATAATATTTAAAATAATCATACATTCAATCATAATAATTCAATCTAATTATAATAATATATTTGAAATAAGTTCCAAAATTTTATATTTAATAACAATAATTTGAAATATATTAAAAATAGTTTCATAAATTTAATATATATATATATATATATATATATATATATATATATATATATAATAATTCGAAATATATTAACAATAATTCCTAAAATACACAATAGTTCTTAAAATTCAAAACATATTAATCTATAATGCCTAAAATACACAATAATTCCTAAAATTCAAAAAATATTAACAATAATTCCTAAAGTACGCAAATAATTATAAATATATTAAAAAAATTATTTTAAACTCATAAAAATTCAAAACTTAAAACAATATTTTAAAAATGTATAAAAGCTTACAATGAAGGAGGTGGCGGCGGTAGCGCTCCATCGAATGAGCAACGAGCAGGAGCGATGGCCGGTGGGGCAACGAGCGTGTACGAAATAAACCAAAGAGAGGAGGAGAGTTGACGGTCTGCGTCGGCGGTGGAGAGGCGGTTAGGGGAAGAAGAAGAAGAAGAAGAAGGAGGGGAGGAGAAGGCGATGGAGTCAGCGGTTGTTGAGCCGGTGGTAGTGAAGAAGGAAAGAAGAGACTTGGGTGGCTATTGAAGAAGAAAAAGAGGGGCAATGACTTCGGTTTGAAAAGGAATGGTAATTTTTTTTATATAAAAGAGTTACGACATTGCTTGTTACTAAAAATCAACATTGTACCTTATTTAAAAAGAAAAAAAAAGCGAACAAACCTATACGACGTCGGTTATATACGTACAATGTAGGTTTCGATATACGACGTCGGTTATACACAAAGCGAACAAACCTATAAGAAAAGTTTCGATGTTGGTTCTTTAGCTTAAATTTAAAAATAAAATATACGTACAATATACGACGTCGGTTATACACAAACTGATGTCGTATACGATATTAATTTAAAAAAAAAATTAGGGTACGACGTTAGTTCTTTGAACTATATATATTGATTGTGCTTAATTGGTTTATTTTATTGGGAACTTATATTGATTGTGCTTAATCGATTGAATTTTGTGGGTTGCTACGAAAGTGGGAATTTGTATAGTTTAGTTACATGCCTACACACGAGAGTGACAGCTACATTAGATAGCTAGATATCACATGCACTTAGGAATAAAATATTAGTGTATCTTTTATTGTGTTACTTAATAAGCCTCTCACTATGATTCAATCCTTTGCTTTTCCTAATGTTGCTGCATATCATTTATTTGCCTTTCTTTTTAGTCAATTTTACTATTAGTATATCTCTTAAAATTGAAGAATTCAATTTAGAGAACTTTTATTAGCTAGTACTTGACTTTAATAATCAAAACACCATTCCTTGTGGGCTCAACACCTCGGAATCTTCGTAGGTTTTTAATGCTTAACTACAACAATTCCATGTGCTTGTGGAGCTTGTCAAGTTTTTTGTGCCATTGTCGGATAATTGTGCCTTTTGTTTAATTTTTATTGACATTAGCAAACTTTGCTTGTTTAGAGACTAGTTCATTGTATCTTTTATATTTGATTTGTTTTTTGTTTTTTGTTTTTTGTTTTTTTAAAAAAAACTTCTTTTGATCTTTGGTTGTAATGGATTTCTATATGTATTAAGAAGAAAAATATATATAATGGACCACTTACCCACTATATCAAGAAAGATGGATAATTTACCAAAATCGCTTCTCAAGTTTTAACATCATACAGTTCAAAATCAAGGTCAATGGTATAATCTCTATTTAACTTTTGTTTGATGGTGTGATGTATTGTGTGGAGATCATGTTTCAAGTGTGTGTGTGTGTATGTATATCTACTATATCTACTATACTAATAATAGTCAATAAAGTTAGGTATATAACAAGAACTAAAAAATGTCCGCCAAATTATTTGATGAAATGAATGGCTCAGATTATTTTGATTTTAGTATTTTATTTTATTTTCCTACTTTACCCTCTATTATATTATTGTCTTCCCTTAAATACCCTCGCATTCTGTTAGTATAAACTTTAGTAACGGAATATTCTGTTAACTATGTTAGGAATAATATTGTAATAGTTTTGATGAGCCAATTTGTAATTTTAGAAATCCCCTATTTTATTTTTTTAGAGTGTAGAGATAAGACCCGGAAGACAAATCATGACATTAGAATGGTTTGAATTATTGTTTATAGAGTTCATTTTGTCATGAGTCTTGTAAGTCATTTACTTCCACTATATATATGAGTGTATATGATTCAATGGACAAAAACAAGTTTTATCTAAGCTAGAATGCATGAGTTCAAATCCTATTGAGAACATTTTGACTTTGAAGACCAAGGAATGGAGCTAATAGTGTCACGATCCAACTCAAGAAGAAGTCAAACTTTTTGGTGAGGGAGCTAGTTGTGGAGCAAGTCAAGCTCCATGGAGCTAGTCAAAGTCAAGGGCGGAAGGAAGTTCAAGATCCACTATCTCTACTCCTTACGCTACACAATGCAAAGGAGGATCAAATATATTAATTGGATAAGTATAATTGAATGAGTTGAAATAGAGTATTGGTTAAAGACTTGAGCAATATGCCTACTAGTTTAGTGTTTGAATCCTATAAGCAACATTTTAGTCTTTGTAGACTAAACTTGGGAGCTGGCTAAATTTTTGGAGAGCAAGTCAAAGTCAAATAGTCAAGGGAGTTACTTATGGAGGAACTTTTGGTAGCTACTTAGAGAGTAACTCTTGTTGACCTTAGCAAGACTTTATGCGCGTGACTTCTGCATCATCCATATACACGTGAAGAGCTCTTTAGAGCATGTTATGGAGCAACTTGGGGTGCAACTTATACTTAGCCAAATTTCCATGCTTCATTAATGCACTCCAACAAAGAATATGTTAGAGTGCATTAATATCTATTGTAATGATAAGTGCCAAAGATGCTTACTTTTAAGTGTCATTTATGAGTTGTTTTATGCTTATGTAGAGTCTTTTTGTGGTTGATTTCTTAGTAAATTGCTTTGAAATGTGCTAAAGTGTGGCAAAGCCCTATCATGTGTACACTTTGGTGTTTTGAAGGATTCTTGATCTTAAAGGATGGCATTTGGGCTTGAATTAGAGGAGCCAAAGAAGAGTGCAAATGGAAAAATGCTACAGAACCCCGTCCACGACGTGGTGAGGTCGTGAGGGGGTATCAAACTCGGTCACGAGCCAGTTCACGATCATGGCCGAGGTCCTGGGCGCATTAATGATCCAGTCACGATCGTGACACAGTCGTGACGAGGGAAGCGAATTAGTTCTTTGAAGAAGCCAGGGATATTTTGATATAAATAGGAGAAAATTAGAGTGTTAGGGGTTTTATCATTTTGTATCTTATACATTTCATTTACATCTCTCTAGCTACTCAAGAACACTCTCAATTGGAGAAGAATCTAGGTTGAAAGGAGACTTGACAACACTCCCCAAACCTTGAAGCTTTTGGATTACATTTATACATTGTTTTCAATTTTGGATTGGAGTGTGGTAATCGTTCATTTTCTCATTTCAATTTCATGATTTATTTCAATTCAATTTGTGTTCAATTTTCTATCATGAGTGGTTAGGCAATCTTAGGGATTCAATTGTTAATTCATTCCAATATGCAGTGTGAATTAGATTGCTAATTAGGATTTGTGAATTGTGATTATTGTGTATCTTCTTGTTGGAGGTGAAAGCATGTATTATGCATGTCTTGTGAGTTAGGGCCCAACTCTATAGATGATCTAGGATCTTTCATCCTAGGCAAGAGATTGCTAGGATAAGGTGGCCTCATTTCCACTTGTTTTTCTAGCCTTTGATTCGGGAGGACTTAGTCCGGAATGAGGTGTAGATTAAGTGTTTGATAAATTGTCTTATGTTACCACTTGGGTCCTTCCTTGACCTATGATGGGCCGCTAAGACCGAAAATGGCGATGACATACCTCACTTGAAGATCAATAATTGCTATCCACAAATCCTACCTAAAACACTAGATGCATGTTGCAATTAATGAACAATTCAACTCCCATTTCTTTACAATTTGAATCTTCATTTGTGTTAATATTTTGCTCTCTTTACTCTTGTGAATCTTGTGCACTATTCATTTTGTGAATCTTTTATGTGGAAAGCTTGGATTGATTCCTTACTTCACACGCATATTAACACGTACAAGTTGTCATCCTTAGAGAACGAAATCCCAGGAATCTTTATTCCTACCCCACTATCACCCGCTCACATCTATCCACCATCGCAAAACTATGTGTATCAAAATGACGTTGTTGCTAGGGATGCCAAATAGATGTTGTTGATATTTTGTTATTGTGAGGAAAAGGACATCCAAGCTTTGATACTTAACTCATTTTTTCTTTTCAATTGCTTTGTGCTTGTGTACTTTGTTTCGCCATAAACCCTAGCAACTACTTCTAGTTCAGGAAAACCATTTGTCTTATTATTTTTGAAGCTTGATGCACACCCATTCAAAGGGAAATCAAGGTGTAATTCCCTTGAACCTGGAGATTAATAGAGCAATAAAGAGGAAGGCAAGGAATCACCCCACTCCACAACAAAGAGAAAGAATGACATTTGCCACTATTATGGATGAAGGAGGATCTTGTGAGAGGGCTAGTCCTCTACATGCATCACTACCCGTCAACACCCGTCCAAGTGAAGGTTTTGAAGCTCATGGAAGACCATAAGTCCCCCATGAGCCGATGCAAGAAGGGAACCAAAATGATGATGTTCAAGGGCAACTGAACCCAATCTGGAGAGAGGAGTTTTATGATGCCCAAGGTGATCACCGTATGAGGACAATAGCGGAGTACATGACTCTAGACTTCTCTATGCATAATTTGACCTATGTCCCACCATTGGAGGCAATCAACTTCACTAGACATTCGGTGGTGATCAACCTTATTCAAAATAATCCTTTTAGCGATTTGCCATTCGAAGATCCCCACACCCAACGCGATTTGTGAGATCGTGTGGAATGTTTAGACAAAACGGTGTGCCAGATGAGGTGATTAGACTCAAGCTTTTTCCATTCTCGGTCATAGGAGAGGTTTCCAAGTGGTTAGACTCTCAAGAAGACAACCATTTTCGGTCATGAGCACAACTACACAAGGAGTTTATGAATGAGTTTTTCCCCTTACGAAGACTATAAAAGTTAGAAACAAGTTCAAGAATTTAATCAAGGCTCCTTGGAGAGTTTGGGTAAGGCTTGGAGGAGATTCAAATCATTGAAAGGGTAATTCCCACCCTACCTTCTCCACCCATGGGATGTGATAAGTTCTTTTTATGAAGGACTCACCGATGAGAGCAAGATGTTGTTAGATTCATCCTCCTGTGGGGCATTTGTGTCTTCATCACCGGCGGAAGCCGAAGAGTTGATTGAGATGATTTCCTCTAACACATCATTTTGGGATGTATGAAGTGAAGCAGCAAATTGCCAATGATGCGAAATTGGAAGCCATAGGGCATGAGATTAAAACATTGCAAACCATTTTGAGAAGCTTGGAGCTAAGGCCCAACCGTGTATGGCATATGCATTATATCGCAATATGTGTGGTGGACCGCATGACACCATGGAATGTATATCTCCGAATGCCTTTGAACAAGTTTAGGCTATTGATTTTTTAGAAGGATCCCAAGGGAATAGCTACAACTATGAGGGTAGTGAAGTTGGAAGCAAAGAAGTTGATGGAATAATGGAGGTTACCAAGGAAGACCACAAGCAAATCTAAGTGGCAAACCACTTATGGGCTGAATAGAGAGGGGTCAAATCAGCTACGATTCCACTAATGGATAAAGTGAAAATGCTCTCTAAGGGAGGTGGACGAAAGGCTTTCAAGAGCACTTCAAGAGATCAAGAATGATAGGTTGTTGATAATACAAGAAATCACCCAAGACGTGCGGCGAGAAATGACCACCATGAGATAAGAGTTCCAAGCTACAATGAAAATATTGAGAATCACAAGATGAAGATGATGTCGGAGAAACCGTAGGGTGCGTTGCCTAGCACCAAGAAGAATAATCCCTAAGAGCGTGTGAACACTATCTCCATAAAGATCTTGGGTGATGGAAGTGAGAAAAGGGATGCCATGATGCAAGTTTGTAAGAAGGAGACCACCTATTGTAGTCAATCATGCAAGGGGGAAGAGACCACCTCTTGTGGTCAATCAAAGAAAGGGAAAGATGTCACCTCTTGTGGCCTAAGCAACCAAAAGAATGAGGTCATTGCCAAACTAGTAACCCCACATTACTGGCCACAAATCTCGTTTCCCCAAAGGCTTGTGAATATGAACAACTTGGAGAAGAAAGGTAAGTTTAATGCTTTGCTTAGAAAATTTGATCTTGACATGCCTTTCTTACATGCAATGGGCAGAGTCCCTAGATATGCTTGCCATTTGAAAGAGTTGTTGAAACACAAAGGGGTGAAAAGTGTGAAACATGCTTACTTGAACGAAGAGTGTTCGATCGTGCTTCACAAAGGGTGCCCACAAAAAATAGGTGACCCCGATGGGTTTGTTGTGCCTTGTATGGCTAAGGACCTTGATTTTGACAAAACATTGGACGACCGGGTGAGCAACTTCTATTTTCAACCAAAGGGATTTGACGTAAGTTGACAAGAGGATGTTGCATCTAGCCAAGGATGCTAAACATGGCGCTTCTTGGGAAGCAATCCAAGGTTCTTGTGTAAATATTTTGGTTCATTTTATGGTTTTTTTTTGGTGTTTTTGGAGCTAACTCTTGCAGATGGCATACTTGAATGGAACATCGTGGGAGAAAATATGCAAAAAGTTAGAGAAAAAACTATTAGGAGCCTCTCCACGATCGTGGGGGAGGTCGTGACCGGGTCTGATTCTCACTCTCAAGCTCTTCACGATCGTGGTGGAAGTAGTAACCGAGTCTGAACCCTTGTCACGAGCTCCCCACGAACGTGGTGGAGTTCGTGACGGGGTTTAGACCTTAGTCACGACTCTTCCACAATCGTGGCGGGGACACAGCAAAGGTCTTGGATTCTACCCTTTAAATACTTTATTTCTCCCCCACGAAATTCAACCCTAGCCATGAAGGTATTTTTCCATTGTTGATATTTTCTCTATTCTTTTGAGCTTCAAAGCTTTAATCTCTTCAAAGAATCGTCCATTAAAGGTAAGAACTTCAATTTTTCATCTTCCATCTTTCAGTTCATGAAGTTTTCTCTCTTGATATTGGATTGCTAGTCTACATTGTTTCATACTTGTTGGTGATTGAAACTTGAACATATTGCTTATTCTTGCATATGAGAACACTTCTATGGTGGAAATTTGTGGATATTTGATTGTATTCTTGGAATTGCAAAACTTTGAAGAACTCTCGTTTCAAATTGGGAATTTTACAAATGGGTTTGATGATAAGTTGTTGCATGATTGAAATTGAAGTAAGAATTGTGTTGATATATGTTTTCCATGATCCATTGTGATGAAACTTGCACTTCTACTACACTTGTTGTTCACTTTTGAATAATTCACATGCTTTTGACTCCATTGATGCATTGAGCAAGAAGAAGTTGACTTGAAAATATTTGCTTGAATATGATGATTGGTCTAATTGCTATACTTTGAACATGATTGTTGTGAGGATATCTAGAGAAGAATTGTTGAAAATAAAAAAGAGGAATTTTGAAAAAAATAAAAATAAAAAGAGAGGAAAAAGAAGAGGTTTTGTGAGGCAAGTCTTGTGTTGTTATTGTCTTGAGTGTGGTGAGGATTGACGAGTATTGTGCTTTATTGTTCACTTGTAAATCATGGAGAATGGAATTCTTTCTTTTAAGACTTTGTAGTGAAACATGCCAAGAAGAAAGGAGTGTGCTAAGAAGAGAAACCATGACGTTGCTAGTACTAGCCAAGAATTGGAGGTGGATGAGCCTTGGGATGATGAGGAGGATTGGGAAGAAGATGAGCAAGATACACTCGCCAAAAATAGGAGTTTTCAATTGAGTGTTATGGACTTGGTAAAAGTGGCTCATTTGAAGACCATACCGGTGTGGGGAGGACTTTATTTCGACATGTCATTGCTTGACTCATTTGGATGCCATTAGGGGGTGCAACAATTGATTTCAAACCCCCAATGATCGAAGGTTTTTTAATGGAGAGGGCATACCTATTGCCCTTTGGTTTATGAATTTGTGGCAACCCTTGAGACTTGGAAGGAAAGATATCATAACAAGCCATCCATCTCATTCACCCTTTTCAACAAAGAATACAAGATTTCAGTGAATGAGTTGGGGGTGTTTTTGGGGCTACACACCGATGGGGAGCAAAGATGTTCGGGTTACTTGGGCTACTGTACCAACTTTCATACTGATAAGGAGTTCATGGTGTATTGGAGGAGACTATACAACGGTGTGGTGGTTTGGGATGCGGCAAAGACAAATGCAAAATACATTGTGAGGAATGACATGAAGGCAATAAGTATGCATTGGGGATGACCTTCATGGGAAGAATTTCTAACATGCACAAAGTTTACTGGAACGACCATTTTTCATTTGTGGAGTATGGATATGGGGAAGACCATTAACATGGGTGTGGTATGCAAGAGGTGGTTGACCACACAAAGCTAAGACAACACCACCAATATCTTTATTGGGCCCTTACTCTCTATGCTTTGTTAAGGCCTTGAATTAGAGGGGAAATTGTGGAGAGAATGGAGAATTGCTTTAATGTCATCCATCACCATAGCCGACCTCAATCGGGCAAAACTCACCTCGATTGAGGAAGGTGAAGAAGAGGTCCCACCTACATCACCTACTTCGAGCATGCCCAACATTCCTTCACACTTTGCCACCGTCCATGATTGGGAGTCAATGCAATCATTTCAATACCAACTTTATCTTGAGCACATGGCAGAATTGAGAAGCCAAAGAGAGGAGATCCGGAGGCATGGCCAAGCAATTGAGGACCTTCAAGTCCAATTTACTCAACACTTTCACCGCACATCCTTTGATGGTGGAGACAGGCAATGAAAAGTCCCATGATGTTTGAAGAAGGGTTGATGTGGTTCCATTTGTTCCATTTGTTCCATTTGTTCCTATGTCCTAAAGTTACTTGGGTTACTTTGGTTACTAGTCCCATTGATGAACACTAGGTGCCCCGTGCGTGGGGTACCGCCTTTATTTTGTTTTCTTTTCATTTCACGCAGTTTAAATTCTTGTCTTTTAATTTCGTACTTTACATTCTAGCACTTTACATTTGATATCTTTTTAGTTGATTGTTTTAGTTTGATGCTAGTTTACATTTAATCTTTATTGTTTTTCATATTTTGCATTTGAGTCGAGTTAAAGACGTTAAACGTGACACTCTTGGAAGGCACCCCAAGATTCAAAAAAAAAAAAAAGAAAAAGAAAAAAAAACACACACAAAAAGATTGTACATATTTGGGGTAGTTTTCTACTCCTTTGAACCTCATTATTCTTGTTTGCACTTATGCCACTAGCATTGATTTATTGTGAAGTTTTGAATAAGCTTGTAGGGGCAAAGTTTTGGAGGCAACATTGAAAAAAAGGATATGTTCTTCAAAGGGAGTCACCTCTTCTATCCCTTACTCTTTCTTATGCCCCGGTTTGTGATTCTAAAGTGTGGAGAAGAGGGTTTGTGCACACAATTCACTAGCATTCATTTCTCAGCCACAAACTTTTTAATTTTCACACCCCAAGTCCCATGCCCACTTCTAAAGTGTGGAAAGGGTCATGCACTTTTCCTTGACCCGTGCTCCTTTTTCCACCGCGTTCTCACAGTTAACATCGAGGACGATGTTTGATTTAAAGTGTGAAAATGATGCACTTTGTGCTTTAATGAATAATCTTGACTTTTGAATGGTTCTTGATTGATGGTTGTGTATGGGGGTGGAGAGTTTGTCATTGTTCATGTTATCTTAGAAATGTGGTTGAATGTTGTTCCAAAAAGTTTGATTTATTGAATATTCTATGAAATTACCTATTTACACCAAGTGAGGATTTTGCTTAGAAACCAAATAGGTTTATACATTTGTGTGCTTGCATGATGTTCACCTCTTATTAAGGTTGGACCTTAGTCAAGAATCTCTCAAAGTGGGAGTGTGCACATTCTAACTTGAGAAATATAAACTAGGCCAAACATAGAATTGGAAAAATCTTGGTATGACATGGGGCAAATTTAAAAGGTGAGCCTTTGGTGAGGTTTGAGTGATCCCCTACTCCTAAGCAAAAAGCATGAGTAGTCAAGGGAGGAAAAGAAAAAAGAAAAAAAGAGTCAAAGGTAAAAGATTGGCCACCCCTAGTGAGAGGAAAGACACGAGGGAAGCTATCTTGATAGGATTTGGGGCAACATTGCACCGTCTTTGAAAAAGTGTAGAGCTCTACGTAAAGTTGATTGTCACAATCTCATTATCCTAGGAGACGAGAAAATAAGAGAGGAGGTGAGCCACTCCACTAGGATTCGGGCACCCATTGCACCGTCTTCAAAAAGGCGTGGAACTCCACATAAAGTCGAGTGACCTGACGTCGTTATCCTAGGGGGTTGAAAAGAAAAGAGGGTCCACTAAGCCATTTGCATGAAGCGGACCATGTCATTACCTTCACTTTACATTTTGTGCTTGGTCCTTAAGGCCATTAAAAGGGGAAATAGGTTATATTGTGTACATCGGTCCCACTAGTGGGCTCGGCTTAAAGGCCTTTGGAAAATAGAAGGTGAATCAAACTTTGGAAATGCATGCTTGATTGGTGTGTTGAGAGAGTGTTCCCTTTGAGCTTATTCATCAACCAATTGAAAGGGTTTTTGTTTCCTTTAATATTTCTCAAATTGTAAAAATTGTGCATAGGGTTATCACTTTTGTTTAATGATATGAAGGATTTCCCCATCTTCGTTTTCTTACACAACTCTCTTGATTAACCATTTGATTGTTGAGGTAATCTTAAGCAATATTTGGGCGCTTGTGATCCTTGCATCGATTGATAGCTTGCTTGAAGACAAGCAACAACAAAGTGTGGAAACTTGTGATAAGTGCCTAAGATGCTTACTTTTAAGGGTCAGTTAGGGGTTGTTTTATGCTTATGTAGAGCCCTTTGTCGTTGATTTATGAGTAAAACGCTTTGAAATGTGCTAATATGTGGCAAAGCTCTATCATTTGTATACTTTGGTGTTTCGAATGATTCTTGAGCTTAAAGGGTGGCATTTGGGCTTGAATTGGAGGAACCAAGGAAGAGTGCAAACGAAGAAATGATGCAGAACCCCGCCCACGATCGTGGCGGGGTCGTGAGGGAGATTCAAACTCGGTCACGAGCCAGCTTAAGATCATGGCTGGGGTCCTAGGCGCATTAATGACAACACTCCCCAAACCTTGAAGCTTTTGGATTACATTTATAGATTGAATTCAATTTTGGATTGGAGTGTGGTAATCTTTCATTTTATCATTTCAATTTCATGATTTATTTCAATTCACTTTGTGTTCAATTTTCTATCATGAGTGGCTAGGCAATCTTCGGGATTGAATTGTGAATTCATTGCAATATGCCAGTGTGAATTGAATTGCTAATTAGAATTTGTGAATTGTGATTATTGTGTATCTTCTTGTTAGAAATGTAAGCATGTATTGTGTCTTGTAAGTTATGGCCCAACTTTATAGATGATCTAGGATCTTTCATCCTAGGCAAGAGATTGCTAGGATAAGGTGGCCTCATTTCTCTTTCTTTTTCTAGCCTTTGATTCAAGAGGACTTAGTCTGGAAATGAGGTGTAGATTAAGTGTTTGATAAATTGTCTCATAGGGAAATGTTGTCACTTGGGTGCTTCCTTGACCTAAGATAGGCCGTCAAGACCAAAAATGACGAAAGCTTTGATTTGAACCTCACTTGAAGATCAATAATTGCTATCAACAAATCCTACCTATAACACTAGAAGCATGTTGCAATGAATAAACAATTCAACTCCCATTTCTTTACATTTGGAATCTTCATTTGTGTTAATATTCTGCTCTCTTTACTCTTGTGAATCTTATGCACTATTCATTTTGTGCAGTATCACTATCATCCATTTGTCTCAACAACGAATGGAAATAAAAAAAAAACCAATGACTTCATTGTTGTTGATGAAAAGTACCGCATTCTATTACTCTTATTAAATTTTAGAAAATTAGTAGTTGCAAGGAAAATAATACATATGCATTTCTTTAATCTAGAATTAGATGTCTACAATGCATTTATTAAAAAAAAAAAAACTTATTCATTATCAAAAAATTAAAAATGAGATATAATTTCATTAGTTATATTATCTTTATTTTCTACAATGCAAAAATTCTTTACTTTGAAATTCATTAATCCATTATATTTAGTACATTGTCCATTGTCTTCTTTTTTACACTATCTTCTAATTAAATATCAAAGTTATAGTACAAAATAATGTTATATACTGTATTTATTTACCAAGTATTTTACTAATACCATGGAAAAAGATAATTTGAAGCCAATAATATTAACTACTTGGGAATGATTTGTTGACAAAGAAAGGTAAATCGTATTTTTTTTTATTAAGATGATTTAAAATGTATAAAATTTTACTATCTTATTATCTAATTTTATTCCTTAAATAAAGTAGGAATTTCTCTATCCACAAGAACTCATATTCAACAATAATGGTTGAACCAAACGTACCTCAAGCACAACCCCTAAATGATTGGTATGCTTTTATGCTGATAATAATATGTAAATAGTAATTAGATCATTATCTTACATAGGCAGAACACCTAAATGATTGGTATGCTTTTATCCTGATAATAATATGTAAATAGTAATTAAATCATTATCCTACGTAGCTACATTTAAAACTGTCAATTGATGAGGACATGGGACCCCGAGGAACCTGAGAAAGTCTTGGTCCACGGGGGGTGGCAGAGAAGAATGGTAGCCCAAGAAGTTGAAAGGGGGTGTGAAAGTCTTGGCCCAACAGGGTGGCAGAGAAGAATGGTGGCCCAAGAAGTTGAAAGGGGGTGTGAAAGGCATCAAAATATTAGCAAAAGTTAACCAACAACATTCGGACGCACAACCTCAAGTATAATATCACAATTTTCAAACCACCAAGCTACCACACATCTTATGTAATAGAAAGAAGGATGCTCTATTTACCCATGTGCAGACCAATGATGACATCCAAGTAGTGGGGACACGTGTATGACCAATATTGAAGGAAACCCGATGTCGTACATTTGTCAAGCATCCATGGCATCTTCAACAATATAAATAGACATCATTTCCTCCCTTTAAAGATCATCACTAAACTCACTAAACCCCTCTTGGTCCATTGGCTTGGGTAGTTTGTTCACTTTATAAAATAAATATCACATATAATTTTACTCTCATTCATTCTCATTGTAACAAAGTTAACCACTCAAAAAATTTTCAAATTTTCGTAAGCAGAGGAATAAAAATGTACATATTCCGCATTTTCCTTAAGTTATGCATCTACTGGCAATAAGATAACTTTTTTTTTTCGAATCAGAAAATCATTTTTCGAGTTTTCAATGTTTGGATGCAATTGGAAAATCCAGTTTATTATATATATACACATGAATATATATAATAAATTGATTCTTTTTAACAAAATTTTGTATTCAAACTTCATAAGTAAAGTAGTAGTAAGGGTGTAATACCCCGTATTTCATTCAAGCCTTGAAACCCGGTAATTAATTCTACCGTGTAATTAATTTAATTTAATTGGGCTCCGACCATTTTATAGAAATATATTTCCCATCTGGAATTATTTATTTAATCAAAGGCCCAATTCCTTGAATTAATTTTGTAAGGGATGTTCTTTAATTGGACCCTTTCTATTCCTTACAAGTATATTAATTATGTAATGGCCCAATCATTGGAAGGACCATGTTTATATTCATTAAATTAATATTGAGTATGGATGACCCATTTCTTACAAATAAGCCCATGTCTTACTTTAATACCGTAATATGATACATACATGATATATGTAATGTTTTTCCCAACTCATATAAAAAGTCTTGTACTTGCAACCCTAGCTCTCTTTCCTTTTCCTGCAAAATGCATTTCTTCATACTCTTTCACCTCTAAGAACCCTAAGCATATCCTACACTTCATCCTTCAAGATTTCAAGCCAAGATTGCTCTTTTAATGTCTATAGCACTTGGGTAAGTATTTTTCCTTAGGAAGACATCTTTTCTCATCATATTTCCATAGTCTTTGATAAGTTCTCATTATATTCTTTTGTGGATCTTTCTTGGGAAAAAGATGATCAAGAAGGAGGTGGTGCCTTGTGAGGTGTATTGAGGATTGCTTGGTTGAGAAGAGCTCCAAGAGGTAACCATCCATGTCTCACTAAACCTATTTTCACTCATGATCTATATATATGATTTGGTGTAGGAATCCTGTGAATTTCTTGGGGTTATAGCTTTGTTTGATGGTCTGTGAACCTTTATTTGTGGATTGTTGGACTTGTGTTCATCATCCTTTGTATCTAGATGTGTGTGAGTGATTCTTGTTATGGATTCCATGATTTATTGGCTTCTGAGATGTGTAATCTGTGTATTCTGAGCATGTTTCGTATTCTGGATTAAATCTCTGTGTATTCTGTTCTGTAATATGGGAGGGGTGTTCTTGCGGAGGTGGGTGGCGGTATAATGTGTCCCGCCAATCTCTTCCTCAAGAACACGACGGTTTGGTGTGGCCGGGAGGTGTGATCCGTTGATCTCCTCCGCGATCTTCTTGCAGTACAGTCCAGCAGACTAGGGCGCTCCGCTGCTGTGTTCTGTCAATTCAATTGAGATTCTGATCCAGTTTCTGTTTTCCGGTCCTTGAACTCTGTTTGATTCCTTTTGATTCTGGAATGTGTCCTGAACATTTTGTTGAGTATTCCACCTTGATTCTTGAGTATTTATTCATGATCTTTAGTCATTCATCTTGATTTATTGAACTAGTATTGTTAGCTTATTCCTTGGCTATCGTTCTGAGTATGTATTGTGTTTATATTCTGAAATGAACACTGTTGGTGGGTGATTCTTTGGAAATGAATCTGAGTTTGGTATGTGGAGACCTTGACTCCTTACGAGTATCTCCTTATCTTGTCGAGTCTTTGATATCCTTTGGGAAGCGGTTGGTGGAATTATGGTTTATTTGTGGTTGGTATTGTTTGGGGTATTGTATGCCTCCGTAATTAGGCCCGTGTGCCTCTATGATTGGGAATTGGGTACCTCTGTGATAATGGGCTTGTGTGCCTCTAAAGTGATGGCTCGTATGCCTCTGCGTTGTGATATTGGTATGGTATGGAGGGTTGGTTTGATGGTTGGTATTGTATTTTGGTGCTTATTTCTTGGTATTGTGGATTGTTGGTTTCCTTTGTAGTTACTTGATTGAGTTGTATTTAGATTGATATCTTGTTGTTCTTTGTGATTATTCTGTTACAGTTATGATTCAGTCGGCATCTTGTGTCTGAACTTGATGTCTTATGCATTCATATTGGATATTGGTTTCATTTGGAAGAGTCTTGGTTTGTGACTTATTCAGCTTATTGTTGTTGAGTCTTCTAATTTAAATAAAGAACAGTTCATTGATGCATATATTCTATACGTGTGTGTAAATCTATTTACAAACCCTATTATATTATGTATCTTTCTCACGAGTGTGAGTGGTTGGTTGCTTAGCATTCTTTTGCTAATGGTTTCTTAAACTGTTTTCCAAGTATGCCATAGTCTGAGCTGAGAGCGCGATAGAGTTAGTCTCCCTTTGCTGTGCTTAGACTAGTTTTTTTGTATTAGACTTTGTGGGCCTGTGAGCCTTAGAGATGGATTATGTATTGACTTTTACATTTGTCTTTACCTTTTGGATTGATGTTTATGGATTTATAGCATGTGCACCTAGGATGGATTATACCTAGGTGTGGCATGACACCCTTAAGGTTTTATATATGCTTCCGCTATGTTTATGGTTAGTTTCTGAGATTTATAGCTTTTGTACTTTAACTTATACCTATCTCAGCAAAATGAAAGTTGGGGTGTCACAAAGGGTCAGTTTGGGAAGTAGGAAAATTACTTTTGAAAAATGAGTCATTTTTCAAAAAATATTTTTCATTTTCGTGTTTGGCTGCACGGCAGAAAACTGTCTTTATGTGTTTGGTTCAATTTTTGAAAAATAGGTAGAATTATATAATGAAACATTTTAAATATTTTATTTAGAATATAAAAATATTTATAATAATATTAAAAATAATACTCCCTCCGTCCCATTTTATGTGTCTGGTTCGGTTAACGAGACTTGACTGAAGTTATTTTTAATTTAATTTTTAATAATATTAAGTTTAGTATTAATATACAAAATTTATATATTTAGAAACTACACTAAGGGTGGGTTTGGAAACCCGGAAAATGATTTCTGTAAATCATTTTCCAGGTTTTTGGTGTTTGGGAAGGAGGGGAAAATAGAGTAAATGGAAATGAACTTCTTGGTCAATGAAAAATAAGCCCAATTTTATGGAAAATGACTTCCCCTTTTTTTGGGGAAGTCATTTTCCGGAAGTTTGCTTCTTCCGTCTCCTTTACTTCTTCCATCTCCTTAGGCCTCATAAATGCTTTAACTTCTTCATCTTCTTGACATCTTCAACTTTTTCTTTTTGTTTTTAAGTAATAATTTATTTTTTATTATGAGATAGATATTATGAGTTTTATTTTTTTTATTTGACATCTGAAATCAGTCGGCCACTTTTATTTTTTTTTTTTTATGAGATAGATATTATTTTGTTGTGATTTTTTTTTGTGATTATTTTATTTTTTGGATTGTATATTTGTTATAAATGTTGTTACATTTAAACAAATTAATTAAAATATTCAATTATATAATTCTGTTCATTTTCCTACCCATTTTCTGGAAAATGAGCCAAACACACCAACACAGTTTTCTGTTCTACAGCCAAACACAAGAAAGGAAAATATTTTCTGGAAAATGACTCATTTTCCAGAAATCATTTTCCAGAAACCATTTTCCTGCTTTCCAAACACACCCTAAAAGTATTATTAAACACAAAAAGTCAAATTTTAAAATAAGTAAAAAAAAATAATAAAGAAAATAGACATAGAAGAAAGAATTAGTTTGACCAATGTATAGTAAGTGGATAAAATGGACAGAGGGAGTATTATTTATCAAAAAAATTTATAAAATTAATTTCCGCAGAAAACCTTGTTCTGAGTGTGGCGGAAAATGACTTCCACCAAATTCGTCAAAATGACTAAATTTTTCGTAGTCAATGGAAATTTTTTTTCGTTGACTGGATTTTTCAATTGCATCCAAACATTGAAAACTCGAAAAATGATTATCTGATTCGGAAAAAAAAAAGAAAGTTATCTTATTGCCAGTAGATGCATAACTTAAGGAAAATGCGGAAAATGTACATTTTTATTCCTCTACTTACGAAAATTTGACAATTGTTTGAATGGTTAACTTTATTACAATGAGAATGAATGAGAGTAAAATTATATGTGATATTTATTTTATAAAGTGAACAAACTACCCACTAATGTAAATTAAACTTTAACTAGAAATTGGTATGCGAAAAATTGAGGGACTGATTCTGTAACTATATGGAACGGTTAATGATAATATTTGCATTTCCATGATAAGAAATTAAAAAATCAAATTAACTAATTAAAGGATATAAAATAAATTGCCTTTTTTCTTTCTTCAAAAAGACTAGTGCTGGTCAAATTTTACTGTGGACCATGGTGCATGTAACAGCGTAAACCGTGAAGTATGTACTATTTTAATTACACTTCAGTTCCATTTGACAATTTTATTTTGTTTTTTAGTTTCATTTTTCCTCCACACTAGTTTCATTAAAGTAACACTAAAGTATCATTTTAATTTTACTACAGTTTCATTTGACGATCATGGTCGTCCACATTTCACACAATGATTTGTGGACCATGGTCCACAGTATAACAACTGATAGATAACTGTATAGAGTAATGGACTTTATTATGTTATTTTTTTCTCCTATATTTATTTTATTTTTGTTAATGGGAAATCATAACTATTATCTTTCCGAATTGTGTATGTCGTTGTCGAGGGGATGAATATAAATTCTTCTAGCGTCATCAGCTTAATTATTAAAAAGAAAATTGATTGCTTATTAGAAAATAAACAATCTATAATGATGTAAGCTAGTTTAGCTTAAATTCCATAATGTGGATGTATTGACTACTCTCGTAATGATCAAAAACATCTTAATGTTCTAATTCTGTTGATGATGATGACTAGTCGGCAGCTACAAATGATTGAAATGAAAAAAGATAAGTTTATTTTTGTTTTTGTCAAACCACGAAGTGTCCTTAAGCATGTCCTAACTGTAAGAGACACCTTTAAGTTCTTACCATACTCAAACTAATCTCCGTTCGCACCAGGCCGGGCCCTACCAGATTGACATTTTCATACGAGAGAGGGTTTGAATTCCTGACCGGCCTCTCTTAAGGGACGAGAGTGCACGGCCACTTACGTCAATCAATGTAGTTAAAAGATAAGTTCATTGCTTTTGAGTAAAATTGTTGTCACATATTTTCAATTTATTAGAAGTAAAATAAATAAATAAATAAATAAAAATAGCGACATTTTTAAAATTAATTAGAATATGTTACATTAAGAAAGAGTACAAAGTGTGATTATGAAAGTGCAATATTACCCGCATACAAATTAATTTTTTTATCACATAAATAATTTCTTTTTTTAGTTGAAATTACTACTATTAGACCACTAAATTTGGGTGATTGTAATTTATCTGAAATCAACAATTTTTTAAAGGAAAAATCTCCTCCTATGTATTACAATTTTTTCATAAATAACTCTTTAACCACAAATATTATATTTTGCTTTAAAAGTATTACGTTTTAATCGAAAGTATCACATTTTCTTCATTCGTATTATATTTTTTTTATAAGTAACAATCAATCAATTTAAAAATAATTAGTATTATACTTTTTCTAAATAAATTTCACTTTTGGTTCTCTAACTATTATACATGAATTACATTTGGTCCTTAATTATTAAAATTTTCTAATTAGGTGCATGGCTATGTAATTTGTATCACATTTGGTCCTTCCGTCCAATTTCTCAACCAACTGTTGCCAGAAGTGCTACTTCTAGAAGTCCCCCTTTCGGAAGTGCTCCTTCTGGAAGAAGCAAATGCAGTGCTTTAGAGTGCTCCTTCCGGAAGAAGCAAATGCAGTGCTCCACCCATAAGGAACACTTCCAGCAATAGTTGGCCAGGAAATTGGAGAGCAGGACCAATGTTATGTAAATTACATAGTCATGCACCTAATTATAATATTTTAAAAGTCAATTTGCAAAATGTAATTCATGTATAATAGTTAGGAGATCAAAAGTGAAATTTTCTCTACTTCTTCTAAATATTAAACCTATAAATACTACAGAGTACATTTTAATTTCAAAATATTACATTTTTTTTAAATATTAAATTTTTTCTTATAAGTAACAAATAATATATTCTTGATTAGTACTACTATACATTTTCCAACCTACGTATTACATTTTTATCTTGTCCAACTTGTCTCACAATTCACAAATAAGGATCCATGAGACGGTCAAACAAGAGACTCACCATTTTTTTTTAAAGAATGACTCTTCTGTGAAGATTAGTGAGACGAGTCTGGTCAGTATAGAAATGTAATACTTAAATTGAAAAATGTAAAACTAATCAGGAATAAAGTATGTGCTTGTTACTTATAAGAAAAAGTGTAATATTTTTTAAGAAAAAATATATTATTTTTAAATCAAAATGTAAAATTATTACATTTTCTCTTATAATTAAGTAACAAATATTTTATTTCTAATTAGTATTATATTTTTTAGTATAAGTATTATATTTTAATCTTGATTCAATCCGTCTCATTGACAAAGATCAATAATATTGTCTTATAAGTTTTTGCCTTTTTTAAACTGCATAAATAAAGTGATAAGGAAACCCATACTATGCGGCAGATCCTAATCTTGTAGTAGTTTAAACCAAAGGGAAACTACTAAATGAGTAAATTCTCAAAGAAATAATTGTTACCAAATAACTCATCAAATACTCTATTAAGGGAACTTCCTGAATACATTACTCCATATATTAAGCAACTGCACACTCAATTGGAACCAACATGTGACTCACTATAATGACCAAACGAAACTTAATTCTCAATATTGGCTTAAGACAAGAAAAGATCAGAGTAAGCTTAAGCAAAATATCATGTAGTTGGGTAGCATTAGTGCGAATGAGGTTGCATATTCAATTCTCATTCTGTAAATAATATATTTAGCATGCAGTTAAAAAATATCGATCTCTGCAAAATTTGAAATTGAAATTTATTATTTTACTTTTAATTATCAAATTTGAAATTCTCCAGATTTAATCCATTTCGCAAACATAAAAATGAGCCACTTTTAATTCTAATTGAGAAATAAATGTGTCACATCTTTAGTAATTAAAAATCAAGTTTAATTATATTACCTTAACTTCAAAAACAAAATTAAAAATTGTTAGTGTACAAATGATACACAGCCCATTATTATTGGCTTAATTATTTGTCAAAAATACTCTTTGGGTTATATTACATTTTTAGGTTCTTTTTATCTGGACTGTCAATTAGAACTTAAAGGTTTGCTGAGGGATGGACTATATCAGTGGAATCTGTCTCAGTCAAGACACAGTCAAAATAGTCCAGCAGAGATTTTCTCACATATTTATTTTATGTGGACAATCTATTATTTCAGTTTTAATGTTGAGTGGTTCTCATTTAATTGGTTATTTTCAGCATTTATATTTGAGAAGGTGGTTAAAGGATTTTATTCTATATAAAGGCTTGTTAGTGAAGCAAGATTTATGTTGGTGATTTGATGTCATTTTGGTGGTTAATTGATGCTGAGCCGTGGTGGTTGATTATTGAAGAATTCCCGACTTGCAGCGAACCAATTTAAGTGTAGATGATGAAAGTTATGTTGGTTTAGGACCATTGTATGTTTAGGCATATATTTCAACTAGGGGTGGAATAGACCAGGCCCCTTGTAGGGGCCTATGTCCGGACCTAATTAAAGCCTAGTTAGGCCTAGCACGTTTAGTAGAAAGGCTAGGCTTGAGCCAATTTCAAAAGCCTATTAAACTAAATAGGTCAGGTCATACCAGGCTTGGGGCTCAGCATTCAGGCTTGGCCTATATATATATATATATACATATATTCTATTTCATACCTAATATATATTTGAGTTGATTGTTTATTATTTATGATATTATATAGGATAACAAAGAATAATACAATTGAATTTAGGTATTTTTTGTAAGTTTTTTACAGGTATACTTTAAAAGGCTTAAAAATTGAGGCCTTAAATAGGCTCAAAGTCTATTTATGATCTATTTTGGAGTCTTTAAAAGCCTATAAGTTAAATAGGCTTTTAAAAAGGCTTCAGGCCAGACTAGGCCAACTGTAGGCTCAGGCTTGAGCCTAAAAAAAAAAGCCTACATACAGGCGCAGGCTCAGGCGCAGGGTTTAGATTTCTATAGCAGGCGCATGCCTAAATTTCTAAAGCTCGGCTCGGCCTAGCCTTTCCACCCTAATTCCAACTATTGTAACCTTGGTGATCATCTAGTGGATTGGACAAATGCTAAGTAGCCCCGTAGACGTAGGAGTTTCAACTCCGAACTACATAATCATTTCTTGTGTCCGGGTTCCTTTTTTTTTTTTTTTCTTATGGTTTTGTTTTTATTTGTTATTCAGAATAATCAAATCTGGACTAATAACTATAAGAACATTAATTAATGTTTCATTGGAACCTTTAAGTTTTGGAAAATAAATTTTACTTTTAGTCATCGACTATTGTAACATTACCGCATTTCATCTATCTCTTTTAATTTTCAAACATTGACTTTCATTTCTTTGCCATAATTAATCCTTTTAAAATTTTGTTATTTTAGCATTTAATAAATATAGCTAACATATAATTTCATCATTCATGATGGATACCCCCGAGTATGGTACCTGGTCTGGAGAGCCCCCGACTGGAGCCCGCCGACCCACTTTCTTTTCCAGTTGATGGGTCGGGTACGAAGGCCCGAGTAGCCCTCTTGACGTAGGCAGTCTGGTCGCGGTGCCCAACCGGGTGCGGCACTCGGAGGTGGCGAATTGTGGATTCGCAGGGAATCTTGGCAGAGTCGGCAAGATTCTTTCCTAATTCAGATTTGGCAGTATTTATGGCAGTTTGGGGCAGATTAAGTAGTTTTCCTAAAGTTAAATTTGTTAATTTTCTTCTTCACCACCATCTCCTCTCTTTCTTACATTCCCCGAGTATATATTTCTTGTGCATGTGCTTGATGTTGTTGTTAGTGTTTTTTAGTGTGTTGGTTATGGAGCTTAGGGAGTGGAGAAGGAAGCCAACCTTGAGGCTTAGAGGAGGGACTCTTGTTTCTAGGACATCAAGCTTGAGGTATGTAAGTGTACAAAATGATACACGTTTACCTTATTATAATTGGCTAATTTATTAGACAAAGATTAGAATTTAAATAGGTGTGTTATTTGGACCGTTTCCCTATCTGGATCTATCTCGACATTCTGTTTCAGAATCAGCGTCAGCCGCTGGATCAGGATCATCAGATAATTTAACACGTTTCTCTAACTGATTTCAGTTATGCTGGTCGGTTTTTCTAGTATAAAAAAGTTGGATTTCTATCATTATGATTTGACCGGATCAAAGCTGGTTCAGCAGTTTTAAAGCTTGAAGAATACCGGCATGCACATACCTCTCCAAAATAGATGGGGTTCATAATATACCATTTTTTTTGAGAGTTCTACTGGCTCGGCATGCACGTACCTCTCCAAAATAGATGGGGTTCATAATATACCATTTTTTTTGAGAGTTCTACTGGCTCGGTTACAATGTAGTATCTGTCCACAGCTACTTTCTCAACGTACCTCTCCAAAATAGATGGGGTTCATAATATACCATATACCATTTTTATTTTTGGACACTTTCTCAACGTACCTCTCCAAAATAGATGGGGTTCATAATATACCATTTTTATTTTTTTAGAGCTACTTTCTCAACTTACTGAAGCCGCCTCCACTGAGGCTCGAACCCACTCCCTTCCACATGGGAGTATACACCGGGTACCGCTTGACCACAAGGCTTTTGGCTACTACGACTCTATTTCATTGTAGTATTTGTCCATCTATACTTTCTTAACCTGTTGAATCTTATATCCTCCCATTTGGGAGAGTCACTACATGCCACTTAATCACAAGGTCAATTGCTAATTGAATCTTAACTCTAATTTTAACAAATTAAATCTTCATATCCCATTTCATGTTTTCGTGCTCTTTGATTTCACAACATTCCGTTCCTCTTCAGAGGAATTCGTCATCGAATCCACAACTCATGTCCAATTAAAGCTCAACTTGTTCAGGAAGTAATGAAAATTATCCCATTCGACTTCATTTCAGCTAGTATTTCACCCCAATACAAGTGGAGAGACTTGTGCTTAATTTGATCACAAAGCAAAGCACACGACTCAAGTTTTCACAAGATACAACGTGTTACTCGTCCTCTTTTTACTTCAACAAGTAGAGATATGAAGATTGAATACAAAATATATGCTCTTCTCCAACTAATGCAAAATTGGTGTTTGAGTAGTTCTTGATTCTGCCAAAGTCTTCCCTAACTTGATCTTGAATTTGAACAATTTTATCTCTGACTGGTTAGCTTGAAATCACTTGTAAGCAATTTGAATACTTGTATATTATTCTTGAAAAGACCAGCACCTCATTCAACCCTGAATGGAGGTATTTATAGATACTCATGAATTTGTCAATTGGACTGAAAGCCAAATTCAAATAAGTTTGTTTTGTAATGACCAAGTGTAGCATGTTAGGTTGCACTTGTATGATTTTTTAGTCGTTGCATAACTTTTAGCTCCTGAAATCTTGACTCTATGTATTGTGCATTTTTACTTGGCTTTATATGGAAAATCCTTTTTGATGTATGTACCTAGGCTCAACGAAACCTTGGCACATTCTTCTTGCTAATTGTGCGGTTTGAGGATGATCATTATATTATCAATGAATTCTAATTGTAGTATCTTTATCTATAAGGTGGCTAGGTCACTTTTTCGGATTCACTATGCAGGATCAACCTCTTAGGCAACCTCTCATATTTGACTTTTGAATATTAGTCAATCCAATAAGATCCGGTATAAATTAACCATTCGGTTAATCTTACCTTTCGGTCCCAATAACCTTTTCGGTCTTCAATCCATCAACTTCTCGGTCTTCAACTCTCTAGTCTTCAAATCTTGAACCTTTTGGTTGTAAACTATTTGGTGTCTTCTACCTTTCGAATTCTTAACTTTCTAGAGTTTTGATTTTCTTGAGGTTACTTTTCGATTTGAACTACTATCCAGTACATCTACTTTCCTGGTAGTATAGTTCGTACCTAAGTATAATCTTTTTGAATATGTTACAGCAATGAGAACATAAGTCTAGAAAAATAAAATTTTGGGGACCTAATTTTCTAACTTATTTGGTATCATCAAAATCTAAAATACATTGTTCCTAACACATTCAATTGAAAAAAAATGCAATTAAACCATTCAACATTTTAAAATTGTGCAATTGAGCCTAAGTGACCTGAAGTGGCATGTTACCAACTGGTAATTAGGTAAAAATTCTAAAAATTAATGTAAAAGAACAAAATAAGGTTTCTGACAGTTGGTATCGGTCGAAGGCGACTAGATCTATAGAGACTGTCTCATTTCCATGGATATAGAAACGAGAAGGGAATGAAGGCGGCTATGGAGGTTGTCTTCATCCCTTCAAAGCTTAAAAATATGAAAGGACGAAGACAACCGCCATGGCTACCTTTTTTTGAAAACCAATAGGTGACTTTATTAAATAAGCTCAGAAATAGAGTCAAGGGGATTAATCTCCCAAAACAAAGAAGAAGACTACGAGAGAGCTAACGTAGCAAGGACGTGAGCTCCTCTATTTGCAGTTCTAGGAATGAAACTAACTGAACAATGCGCAAAAGACGACATAATTGCCCTAGAGGCATCAATAGAAAAACCAACATATGAAAGTAGATTAACAGTAGGTGTAGATAACAAATTCTTGAGCGTGGAACAATCCGTGTAGATATGCACCGAAGTAAGACCCCGGTCCTTTAGCCATGATAGAGTTTCTTTGCATGCTAGCGACTCAGCCATGAAAGGAGAAAAACATGGCGGAAACCGCCCATTGAAAGCTGCCATGAAGACCCCGTCGTGCGCCAATAGAACAGCGCCAAAAGCTCCCGTCTTGGTGTGGTGAAGGTAAGCCGCATCTACGAAGCAATAACAATCTGCTCCAAAACCGCCTGGAATGGCCGTAGGTTGCGGCGTCTGTTGGTGAGCAGAAACTGGATGGGCGTGACGCCAAGCGGCAGCAGAAGCCTGAGCTGTACGCCACACAGTTCTCGGCCGAGGAATGGAGGCTTCCCACACTGCTCTGTTGCGTGCCTTCCAAATGTGGTACAAGGTTGCTACAACAGTCACAACATCCTCCTCCGTAAGCATGGATAACACATTAGCAAACCACACACCAAAATCCTCCCCCCCCCCCCCACACTAGTAACATGCAATGCAGATTCATTCCATACCAATGATGAAAAATCACATAAAAGAAGTGAATGCATAACATTTCCATTTAGAACACCACATAATGGACATGTTGGGTCAATCTCCACTCTTTTTATAATCAAATTCGTAGTGGTTGGGAGAATATTGGAAAGAGCTCTCCATATAAAAATTTTCCATTTCGCAGGGCATTTTATTTTCCAAAGATGTAGCCATTTATCATAAATACCCGTAGTAGGCTGTAGGTCTCCCACAACTCGCTTATAACCTTCTTTGACAGAATAGATGCCCTTTGGGTCTCCTTGCCAAAACCAGGAATCCTCATAGAGGGGAGCCACTGGCACCTTTAATATACGGGCTACGTCAGTATGCTGAAAGCTATCCTGAATGATGGAATGGTCCCATGTTCCTGTGGTCAGGTCAATCAATCCTGAAACCACTGAGCCATTTAATATATTTGGCATGATAGTCTGTATCATTGGATCAGGTTCGTCAGGTAACCATGGATGACCCCAGATTAGAGTTGAATTTCCATTCCCCACTCTCCTTCTTACACCAGTACAGATTAATTCATGGGAGGCCATAATACTTCGCCAACAATAACTTGGGCAATTACCAAGAGTGGCATCAATAAATGTTGACTTTGGAAAATATCTTGCCTTATAGATGCGAGCCACTAGGGATTGGGGTGTTACCAGAAACCTCCAAGCCTATTTGCCTAGCATAGCAAGATTAAAAGCCCTCAAATCCTTGAATCCCAAACCACCAAATTTCTTGGGTACACACAGTCTGTCCCAATCTTTCCAGTGTATGCCTCTCTCATTCCCAGAACCCCACCAATAACGGTTCATCGCCCTCTCAATAGCAACACAGACTGAGTCAGGAAGTAAAAATACACTCATAGCGAATGTAGGCATAGATTGGGCCACACTCTTGAGTAGAACCTCTTTTCCTGCCTGTGATAGCAGTTTCTTATTCCATGACCCAATCCTTTGCTTGATCTTATCTTCAATGTATGAGAACACAGCTTTCTTATTTCTTCCTACGAACGATGGTAGCCCCAAGTATTTACCGAAATTAGGAGCAAGAACCACTCCCAAAACCGTAGCCACATTAATCCTGTCTCCCTAAGTCGTGTTTCTACTAAAACATACACTGGATTTATGATAATTTACCGCCTGGCCCGACATATGCTCATAATCAGAAAGACATTGCTTGATAGCCTCAGCCTCTTGAAAATTTGCCTTAAAGAACAAGAGACTATCATCTGCAAAAAACAGATGAGAGACCGGGGGTGCACCCCTAGCAACTCTACAGCCATGAAAATCACCTCGTGCTTCAGCTTGTTGGAGCAGTAGGGAGAGACCTTCTGCACAAATAATAAACAAGTAGGGAGATAGGGGATCTCCTTGGCGAATACCACGCGTGGGGATAATCTGACCAATATCTGTACCATTCACAAGGAAGTTGTAGGAGACTGTGGTCGCACATAACATAACCAAGTCTACCCAATTCACTGAAAAACCCAGAGCTAACAACATCTTTCGCAAATAAGACCACTCCATCCGGTCATATGCCTTTGCCATATCCAACTTCAGGGCACCCCAACCAACTAAACCACACTGCTTTCTATTCAAATAGTGTCCCACCTCCGCAGCAATAAGAATATTGTCCGTAATAAGCCTATTCAGAATAAAAGCACTCTGTGACTCTGAGATTATATCTCCTATCAGAGGTTTCATCCTATTAGCAATCATTTTAGCCATGATTTTATAGACTACATTACAGAGGGCTATAGGGCGTAAATCAGACACTTTCTCTAGGGTATTCTTCTTTGGAATTAACACCACATTAGTATCATTCAAGCCCTCAGGGAAAGAACACTCATTCAGACATTTCAACACAAAAGCCGACACATCAGAACCCACAACATCCCAAAAATGTTGAATAAAGAGCTACTTTGACCTCAGATTCACAGAAAGGCAGCAAAAGGGCATCATTCTGCTCGGTGGTGATACGTGGGGTGATAGAAGCAGTAAAAGAATCCATATTGAAGGAAGAGTTATTTGATGCAAAAATACGATGAAAATAATCAAGCACAACAGAATTCAGATCATTCCCCTCAACCCACACATCATTATCATTCGTTAGTCTAGAAAGGGTGTTTTTCCTCTTCCGAGCAGAGGCGTACCTGTGAAAGAATTTGGTATTAGCATCTTCTCTACGCAGCCAATGCTGTTTCGCCCTTTGCTTCCAAAAAGCATCCTCCTGAACCTCCAACTGACACAATTCCGTCTCCATACGTTGATACTCCCCGAGGGAATGGGGATCAAGGCAGCCTTTAAGGTGTAACTGCTTCTTCCGGAGGTTAGCAATCTTCTCCCCAAACTTGTGGAAATGGTCACCCCCCCCCAACGGGTAAGCTTGTTTCCACAGTATTGTAAATAGGCCAACAAGCCAGCGTGTCTCCCTTCCTCCCACGCCTCCTCTACTTACTTCCGACAGCCTTCATCATGGACCTAGGCCATCTCGAACTTAAAAGATCTGCGTGGTCTTAGACGTACTCGCACACTCGGGTTGACTCCCAAGTAAAGAGCCGAGTGATCTGAACTGCGAGAAATAATATTTGTCACAATCGCCTCTGGAAGTAAATTACACCAATCAGCTCCTGCGAGGACTTTATCCAACCTCTCCTCCATCCAATCCATTGTTCCTCTGCCCCTTTCCCATGTAAACTGATAGCCCTGCATGGGGAGTTGTGTTAAGCCACAATCATCTACAACATCCCTGAAACCTCGTAGCAGATTATCAAGATGCGGATTACCACCCCTTTTCTCTGCCTGCAACAGAAGATCGTTGAAATCACCTATCACCACCCAAGGGAGTGATGATCTGTCCGCTAGTGTTCTTAAGAGGTCCCATGAATCAGTTCTCCTACTCCGCTCCGGAAATCCGTAAAACCCTGTCATCCTCCAAACCCCCAGTTCTGCAATAGAAACTTCCACATCCACATGATTTTTCGAAAAACTCAATAATCTCGCGGTATTATTTCTCCTCCAAAATAGAGCAAGGCCACCACTTAAACCAACATTATCGACATAAAATAGTCCCTCAAAACCAAGCTTGACACGGAGACGCTCTGCGTGGATCCGTCCCACCTTGGTTTCCATGAGAAAAACGAACTCAGGCTTCTTACGAGACACTAGGTCCATCACTTCGCGAACTGTTCGTGGATTGCCCAAGCCACGACAGTTCCAACTTAAAGTACTCATGATGATGGGCGGGTCTGGGGTCCAAGACCCGCCACATGCAAGTTTTTTGACACCTTGGTCATAACCACGTCATTACCATTACCTCCCTGGCGCCGTGAACCACTGCCCGAGCCCTCTCGACGGCGTTTGGACACCGCCGTAACCACTGCCGGAGCCTCCAACGCGTCAACCGGCACAACAGCTTCCGCTGTTCGACTGGTGCCGCCAACTGCCACTTCCGGTCGCGTCTCCTCCCTCGGCGATCCGCCAACCGGAACCAGCCAATTATCACCAACCGCCCTAGGGCCCCGGCGCTGCCCCGCTCTCAAATCTGCTCCGAAGGGGTACTGATTAAGCGGGATAGACGATTACCTTGCTTTCAAGCAAAATCTATGCGTGTGACCCATCAAACCACAAAAGAAACAAAAATAGTGTAATCGTTCATACTTGAATGTCACCCAACTCCAGGATCTATCACGCTTCATGAGCTTCATTCTTCTCTTAATTTCTTCAGAGCTTTAAAAAAGTATGAAGGCATAAAGGCAACTGTCATGACCGACTTCATCCTTTCAAAGCTTTTTTTTTTTAAACGAAAAAAAAGGATGAAGGCAATCATCTTGGTTGCCTTCATCCCCTT
Organism: Ipomoea triloba; assembly: GCF_003576645.1. NCBI lineage: Eukaryota > Viridiplantae > Streptophyta > Magnoliopsida > Solanales > Convolvulaceae > Ipomoea > Ipomoea triloba. Next base: position 17,584,151 of record NC_044919.1, on the reverse strand, counting down.
CGTCTCAAGATCTATGGAGGTCTCTATGGATTTAGAGATGAACCCTAGCCTTCAATTTTTTTAGGGGTTGAAAGATGAAACCATTCCATGGTTACCTTCATCCTTTCAACCTCTTTGGTCTTTAGAGATCTATTGTGACAATCTCGTCTCCATGGATCTTTAGAGATCTTTGGAGGTGATTCCATGGATCTATTAGTCTCCGATGGGATGGATTGCATGGTTTTAACATGTTGTATGATTCAATTGTAATTATTTTTCAGTTTAATGAAAAGTTACATTTTCATGCCTTGTTCGATGGTAAATTTCACCCTTATTCTTATTTATTATTTTATACTAGTTTTTCACGCGCATTGCGCGAATGATATAATGACCAATGTTTATTTTTAAATAAGTATTTCAAAGTATATTAATGCATGATTATATAGGAGATGTTCATGCATATGTAATTGAATGTTGCATTTGTTTATTTAAATTGGTAATTCAAAGTTTATGAATGCAAGATAATATATGAGATATTGATTATAATTGTCACTAAAATAAATGTTTGCAATTTTGTAAAAACGCTAATCTAAATACTTAGTAAAAATGATAGTATAAATAAATACTACTTTTTTGTTTTGAATTTCTCTAATTCTTTTTAATTCTCTTTTAGATAGCATTGTCATTGTTTTTATCTTCCATACTTAAAAAAAAAAATATTTATTGGTATTTGGTAATGTGTCATGTGCAATTGAGTTATTGTAGTAATATAGAGGGCAACGTAATACAATGAGATTATGATGTAGGAAGTTGTGGATTTGTCTCGTTGTGTTTGTATATATGATTAAGATTTTAGTTGTACTATAAAATCTTAATCTTGCAAGCGCCTATTGATATTTGACAATGGTAGTTTTCCCTCCTACATGTTTCATGTTCTGTGAAATGTACGTCATACATTCTCATGTGAAAATAATCAAAATATTGAACAAAATATTAATATTTATTATATTTGTATAAGATTAATGAGTAGTACATTTTGTTCTAGTTTCATAACTTGTTTACTTGATAGTAACAACAATAGCTTTGCAGGTAGTCTGAATACTGATACTGCAATATGTCCAGTTTCATCAACAATTTATACATCCATTTGGCACATGTTTATTTTGAAGTTCATATTTTTGAAATTAGTATGAATGAGTGTAGTACTTGATTTTGTGTGTACGTGTGTGTGTGTGTGTGTGTGTTTATTTTTTTGTAATTTTTTTTTGTTGGTTTGATATTAATCTTGGAGTACTCACTGCTGCCTTTTCATCACAATGCATACAGTTAAATAGTTTGCCACTTTGTGCATAAACTTTTTAAAATAGTGCTTACATCATCTATACCAATTAGTTTTGTTGTCAAGATCGATGCTGATTTTGTCTTTAATCCAAACATGTTGATTATAGAAAATGAAATGAATTGTAAATTTATATTAGTTCTAATATATATTTAAAGAATGCACAATAAGTATTTTACATACAAGATTAATGAATGCTGCAACGATAGCTATTTTTCAAATTTCTTCTTTTTCTGAATTTGAAAAATTGATTCCAACAATGTTGTAGTCTTAACATCTTTTCAGTGCATCAATTCAAGTGTGCCACAATGTTCTATTGCCCTATATTGACATTTTTAATAATGAGTTTTAAATCAATTTATTGGGTTATTCGAATGTCTTCTTTGTTAACAAATTATTCCTAAGTAGTTAATATGATTGGCTTCAAACTGTGTTTTTTTTAAAATTTTCCATGTTATTAACATAATACTTGGTAAATAAATATATAAATAACATTATTTTTTAGTATAACTTTGATATTTAATTACAAGATAGTGTAAAAAAAACAATGAACAATATAGTGAATATAATTAATTAATAAATTTGAAGGTAAGAAATCTTTGTATTGTACTAAATATACACAATATAACTAATGAAATTATATCTCTTTTTAAATTTTTTTATAATGATTTTTTAAAAAAAAGGCATTGTAGACATTGAATTATAAATTAAAGAAATGCATATGGATTATTATTTTTTTTTTTGTAACTACTAATTTATTTAATTTAATAACAGTAATAGAGTGGGTAATTACTTTTGAATAATATACTCTAGCATATTAATAGTATATGTTCAACAATTATGCCAACTTTGATTGGGATGAAGTTCGAACCTAAGACCTTACTTATAGAAAATAATGGATAAGTTAAAATTAACGGAATATTAACAGAAAAGATAATATTTAACGGATAATCATATAAGTAACGATAAATTAGGAAATCTCAAAAAAAAATATAAATCTAAACAATCTGAACCATCCATTTGATTTAATAATTTGACTGTCATTTTTTACCCATTATATGCCTAATTTAGCTCTTATTAGTATAATATATAGTAGATATAAATATATATATATATATATATAGTCATAATCAGGTATGATCACCCCTTAACGTGCGGTCAGTGCGGCCGCACTACTATGTATACAAATATACACCACTTAATGTTAGAAAATGCATCACACAAATATGCATCATTAGGTACGCACACCAAAAAACACACCACTAGGTATGCAAATATACACCACACAGTGTTAGTAAATGCAACATTAAAGGCAGAGGAGTTATGGTGCATTATTTTGGGTGTGTGGTGTGTTACTATGTATACAAATATACACCACTTAACGTTAGAAAATGCATTACACAAATATGCATCATTAGGTACGCATACCAAAAAACACACCACTAGGTATGCAAATATACACCACATAATGTTAGTAAATGCACCATTAGAGGCAGAGGAGTTATGGTGCATTATTTTGGGTGTGTGGTGTGTTTTTTGATATTTTTGTGTATTTTCATTGTGATGCGTTTTCTAACATTGAGTGGTGCGAATCACATGGACCGTACGGGAAGTCACGACTACATTTGACCATATTTATATATATGTATATATATACATATGTATATATATATATATGTATATATATATATATGTATGTATATGTATATATATGTATATACATATATATATGTATATACATATATATATGTATATATATATATATATGTATATACATATATATATATGCATATATATGTGTGTGTGTGTGTGTATATATGTATATATACACACACACACACATATATATATATATACATATATACACACACACACACATATATATATATGTATATATAATATATACATATATATACATATATATATATATATGTATGTATACATACATATATACATATATATACATACATATATATATATATATACATACATATATACATATACATATATATACATATATATATACATCTATATACATATATATACATACATACATATATATACATACATACATACATATACATATATATATACATATACATATATATATATATATATATATATATATATATATATATATATTGATGCTTAATAAGGATACGTGGTATTGCTTAGTTTTACACCAAGCGAGTTTTAAAGTATTTTAAAATCAAATTCATCATAATTTGCCGCAATGCACATGCGCAAGAGCAAGCTAAACCCACCAAAATAATAGTAACGAATACATAAAAAGGAATATAAAAAAAAGAAAGAGGTTCAAATTAGACTGTACAGAGATAATTGGGAGAGAGAGACGCGTAAGCATATACATATAAATATGTGTGAATTCTTTTCTGAGACTATTTTATGGGTCTTACAATGTGTTAAATTAGGAGAAATTTGTGTCTTATTGTATATGGACTTAGTATCATTATTATTATAATTATTATTTATTACTTATGATATAAAATATGGTATATATGTCTTCAAAGTATTGTTTGTATAAAATTCTATTATGATTCTTTTTTATTATATTTAACCTGTTTCACAAATTGAAACTCGTGAAAATGTCTCACAGGACATCAACGTGTAAATATAAGGATAACATTAGCACGGACTTAATTTAGTAGTTTAGTAGATAGTATTTGGGAGAAGATGTCAAAGTTCAAAACTTTGCACACTAGCATTTGACCATGCTATTGATCCATTGAGTTACTGTGATTTTACCTCATCCGACATGTTCTATCAAGTTGAAGTGTGGGACACTTAAATGGTTTGTCGGTCGGGACGCGAGACCCTTAAAGTTGAAAATCCAACCTTTTGGAAAAAGAAGGATAACATTAAATAAAAATTTAATGCATATATAGTGTAGAAGATATATGGATACACAGGAGTAAAAGTTGAAATGCATTATTATTATTATTATTATTATATTTTTGAGCAAATTTCACTTTTCGTTTTAAGTTATATGATTGTTGGTCATGCTCACTTTTTGTTTCTAAGTTTTCATTGGTGTTGCATTTTTCATCTCTTTACTAATAAAATATTAGGGATGAAATTTGCAACTTTAGTATAACTTAGGGACGAAAAGTAAGCACAAAAAATTAATAATAGGACGAAATGTGTAACACCAATGATAGATCAGATGTGAAAAGTGAGCACGACCAACACTTAAGGACGAATTCTACAATTATCCTATAATTTAAGGATGAGAAGTGCGATTTTCTTTTTATTTATTTTTATTAATCGATTGATCCATCACAAATTATAACAATAAACATACGAATACTAATAATATTACTACCAGTGATCCTGTAGAAAATCTGTTATTGAAGATCTAGAAAATTTGTTATTGAAAGAAGTATACTTTATGATTATTATATATGAAATATTTACATGTTAAATACAGCCCCTTCCTTCTCATTTCTGAATCTTTGTGCCGAATCCCTCATTTGTATATCAGTGTTACCAGTGCTCTCTCTCCTACCTCTGAAATACAGTATTCAGAAAGCACCAGCAAAGATGTTAATGTCCACCCACCAACGCCTCTAATCTCTCTCTCTCTCTCTCTTTCTCTCTGTCTTCTGAAAGACTGGAACTTTTGCTGTCTATATCTCAAGATTTCTCTTTGCTCAGTTTGGAGTCACATTTTGCCTCTGTTATCTGTCTTGGACAAAACTCAGAGGAAAACAATTATACGAAACATAATCATAATTTCGAATAAGCTCTTTTTTTTGTTTATGTTCTTAGCTTTTCACACTTTTTGGTATGTGAATTCTATATATATATATTCACCATCTCCATAGCTCAATGCCCATTTAGCTGTTTTCCTCCTCTCTCAGATCTACCAGCACCCATCCCCATTTCCTAATTCCTGCATACCGATTTTTCTTGTAACATTCAGTCTAAGGAAATGAGCAAGGAAGAGTTCGTGAAGATCCAGGTACACCCCAAATTAATTTCTCTCTCTCTCTCTCTGTGTTTAGCTTGGGGTGGGTGGGTGGATGGAAGGATGGATTGTACAACTCTGCTTTACTGTTTTGAGTCTTGCTTGCTATAACTCAAAAAATCTTTCTTGATAAATTTGCCTCAAGTTGTTTCCTTTTCAATTTATTTAACATTTAAAAAAAAAAAACTTTTTTTGTTCTTTTAAACTTTTTGTTTGGCGTTTGGATGGGTTGGGTACCAAATTTGATTTTACTGGCTGAATTTGGTTGTAAATGCAGACCTGTGTCCTAAAAGTCAATATACACTGTGAAGGGTGTAAGAATAAAGTGAAGAAAATCTTGCAGAGGATTGAAGGTATATATGTTCCCATTTCAAGGCTCAGTTTTGATTTATTTAATGTTCCTTCTCAGGTACTCAAAGATCAATTATGTACACATACTTGTTTATGACTGTGATTAATTTGTTAGAAATTGGGTGAATTTTGAAGTATTTTATGCTGAAATTTTGGAGAAATCTGTTATGCTATAGGGGTTTATACCATAAACATTGATTCGGAATGGGGGAAGGTTACTGTTTCTGGAAATGTAGACTCTGGTACTTTGATCAAGAAGCTGATGAAGAAGGGGAAACACGCGGAGTTATGGGGGAGCCAAAAGGCCAATAGTAACAATCAGAATCATCAGTTGAAGAATTTGCAGATTGATAGTGGTAAAGGTGGGAATGGCAACAAGGGGAAAGGCGAAAAGGGGACTAATATCCCAAATCAGATGCAGATGAAAGGTGGAAATCCTGGAATGGTTCTTCCCCAGCAGCTTCAACAGATGAAGGGTGTTCAAGATATGAAGATTTTGCCCCCTCAGTTCAAGGACTTGAAGCTCCCAGCGATGAATTTGGGCGGGGGCAACCCCAAGACTGTCAAGCTCGACTTGCCCGAGGAAGATGGCTTTACTGATGATGACGAGTTTGATGATGATGATGATGAGTATGATGATGACGATGAGTATGACGATGATGAGGATGATTTTGATGATGAAATGGACAGTATGCCTCCCAACAAGATGAAGCCTGTGATGGGCAATGGGGGCGGTGGTGCTCAGATGCCGAATATAATGCATTTGATGAATGGGAATGGGAAGAAAGGTGGAATTATGCCACAGATGAACATGGGAGGTGGTAATCAAATTCAAGGCGGTGGATCGCCTAAAAAGAGTGGCAAGAATGGCGGTGGGCATCCTCAAGATGGCAAGAACTTTGGCAGCAATGGTGGTCAGAATAAGAACAATGGCGGTGGTGGCGGAGGCCATGGTGGTGGTGGTGGTGGTGGTGGTCCTAACTTCAACGGCAATGGGGGCAATAAAGGCGGTGGAATAATGAACAATGGGCTACCAAGCATGCCTAACATGATGGCAATGAAAGCCAATGTTCCTAATATGGGGCCAATGCCAACAAGCCAAATAGGTCATCACATGGGCCAGATGGGTAATAATCTTCCAATGGGCCAAATCCCAGCAGTGCAAGGCTTACCGGCGCCCGGTATGAGCTCAGCCCGCAGCAATGGAGGTTACTTTCAAGCACCCGGCCCCGAGATCCTGGCAGGAAACCCCTACCAGCAACACCAAATGGCTGCAATGATGATGAACCAGCAGCATGCCAATGGGAACGAACGGTTTCAGCCAATGATGTATGCTCCTCAGCCCCCCGCTGTGAATTACCTGCCCCCGCCTTACCCTTACTATCCCTACCCCCCGCCAAGTGACAACTACGGCTCCATGTTCAGCGACGAGAACCCTTCAGCTTGTAAAGTCATGTGAGCTGCGCGAAATATGCTCAACTCTTGTGGTGGTCGTGGTCGTGGTGGTGGATGGTTATTTGCCCCGGGTGGTATTGCCAAACATAGTTCAGTGACTTTGCTAGCCTATTAAGTTGCCATAATATACAAGGATATGAATATTCCATTTGGTTGCTATTTAGTTTTGCCTTCATTCCCCATTGCCTTTTCTTAGGCCCCTTTTGATCTATATATATATATATATATATATAAATTCTATAAGTTTAGAGGTATTTGATAGAGTTGGATGTAAGTGGGAGATGTTTGTACATGTAAGTTGAAAATCATAAAATAAGATGAAAACTAGAATGGGTTTTTATCAGAAAGGTCACAACTCCATTTCTTCACCTCTTTCATCTCATTTAGTTCATCTTAATTAATTATTTTTTTAATTACTCCTCTTTGCTATCTTACCCTGCCACCTCCTATTAAGGAAACTAATTTTGAAAAAAAAAATCATTTCTAAAATTTTGTTAATCTCTTGATGATATAATAAAATTATCACTTTTTAAAAATTATTTTAGAAAGGAGACATTGGAGTTAGAGTTTATGGGTGTCTGTTGTAATTATTATTAGAGGTGATTCTATTTTTGGTGTTAGATTTACAGATGACAGTCCATTTTTAGTCTTTTTTTTTTATCCAAATATCTTCATTAGGTCCGAATGTTATTGTGAAATGATATTTTTGTCCCCCGTCAACAAAATCGTTGAAATGTTGTTAAATACAAAGGCATTTTGATCTTTATTATATAAAGTGGGTTGACCCAACTATATGTATGTTTATTTTTTTGAAAAAATATATAATTGAACACTGAAATACTTTTGTATTTAATGGCATTTAAACTATTTTTTTATAAAGGATAAAAAGAATAATAATATTACAATAATACTAAAATCAAATAAAAATGTTTTAATAAAAAGATTAAAAATAGATTTTCACCTACAAATTTAAGAAAAAAATGAAATTAACTCTTATTGTTAGAGTATTTAATTAGGAGTTGGAGGAAATAGTCACATGTTGTGCAGTTCTCCATTATTATATTGTCGTCCATGAATGTGAACCAAATAATAGAGGAGACTATTGTGGTGGGGCTGCTAACTACATGCCTCTTCATTATGGTGAATGTATGAACAAGACTGGACCCACCACTGCTCAATTACGATTCCCTTATCAATTCCTCAAAATATTGATAAGTTAAAATTAAATAGACTTTTGAATTAACCATCTTAGTTGATGTGAGTGCTTCTGCACTTATATCTTTTAAGAGAAGTAAGATTTTAATATTATGACTTATTCAAAGCATTTCGTGGTCTGACAAACAAATAATTTTAAATTATAATTTGGATTTTTTTTTCCTTTTTGATATAAGGATAACAATTTTCTATAATATTAATGATTAGTTGAGTACCAATATTAATAGTACTCAATATAATCATGTATATCATATTTAATTATAGAAAAATGTTTTTTTTTCCCTCTTAATTTTCTCCTCCAAACTTTTCTCTCATGATGTGGCGTTTATTCATTGGGCGTCAATGAATTGGTTGATGTTACTACTAATTAAAAATAAATTTAACTATCAATAAAGTGATGCTGGAAATTTGTAGGGAAAATACTGTAGGGTGTGTAGTATTGCTCTTAATTACATTTGGTATTATTTGTGTTAGGAGTCTTGTATTAGTGTTACAATAGGACTCTATACTATGTACTCTATTATATCTCTCGTTTGTATTATGAGGTTTAACATAATATTACAGAATTTCATCCTCATCTGGTATCAGAAGTTTCAGGTGTGTTTACCATGGCCAACAACGGATCACGCAACGGCTTTGTGGAGGCTTCCTCTGAACGAACCGTTTTCGGTACGACCATGTCGCTCCCACCTCCGAATCATCCTGCCCTTTCCTCTGCGCACCATTTTGTGTCCTTGAAACCATCCTCTCGGAATTATCTATTTTGGAGGGCTCAGATGGTCCCTTTTTTTGCGCGGACAGTGCCAGCTTGGGTTCATCGATGGCTCGTTTACGTGCCCTGTTGACGCTCCGCCGTTCGCCACTACTTTTGCCTCTGCTCCGCCGGCGCAGATTATCACCAGTGCTGCATGGATCCGCCAGGACTAGGCGGTCCTTTCTCTCCTGATTTCTTCTCTGTCCGACGAGTAATGCACCATGCCCTTGGGAAATCCACCTCACAGTAGCTTTGGGAGGCTGTGGAGCAGTCACTGGGTTCTGAGATGAGGGCGAGGGCTCTTAGTCTTCTTAGATAGCTGCAATCATTGTGTCAAAGAGGAGCTTCTGTGGAAAATTATCTTGCTCGCGCTGGCTTATGGTAGAGAACCTCGCGTTAGCCGGCCGCCCGATTACGTTAGATGATCAAAATCTCTACGTTTTTCGGGGGCTTCGATCTGAGTAACGTCCTCTTGGTTCTTACGCGTGGTGCGTCGGTGTCTCTTGCTGAGTTGTTTGATTTCCTGGTCTCTCAGGAATTTATTTGTGCAGATAATTTTGGTGATGTCGCTGCTCCAGTGGCTATGGCGGCCAAACGTGGTGGCCGGTTAGGCGGTGGTTATCAGTAGCAGCCGCCATTCGCGTCTCGTGGAAGACGAGGGCGCAACCGTGGTCGAAGCAAGGGGCGGTCTCGCTTCGGTGCTGTTTGATGTCAAATTTGCAATGCCGCCGACCACTCTGCTGTTTCGTGCTACCGGCGATATGCAGTGGCGTCAGGTCCTGAAGCTCACATGACTTTTACTGCTGATGGAGTGGACACGTTGGCATCCCATCACTGGCTTCTGGACACGGGGGCCTCCGGTCATGCTACTCCGGATTCGTCGGTCATGTCCACTGCGGTTGATTATACGGGTTTGTAAACTTTAAGAATCAGCAATGGTTCAGGTATGCCGATCGTTAATATTGGTTCTGCCTCGATAGCCACTCCTAGTCGCGTTTTACGTTTGTCTGATTTGTTACATGTTCCTGGTTTATCTGCGCCATTATTATCTGTTTAGAAATTTGCTAAAGATAATGATGTGTTTTTTGAAATTTATTCTGATTGTTTTGTTATTAAGGATTGTACCACCAAGGCGGTCCTGTTTAAAGGTCGAGCTTCGCGTGGTCTTTACTCGTGGCCTGTTACCTTGCATCGGTCTCCTGCTGCACTTGTTGCTCGTATGTCATCCTCGGTTTGGCACAATAGGCTGGGTCATCCACATCTTCGTGTTCTTCGTCAAATTTTAAATAGTTTCTCTCTTAGTTCTAGTGCTATTAGTAGTTTGTCGTCTCTGTGTTCTGCGTGCCAGTTGGGGAAATCTTCGCGATTCCCCTTGCCACGCGTTATGTCTTCTACCTCGCATATTTTGGAATTGCTATATATAGACATTAGGGGCCCTGCACCTATTCTTTCTTCTACTGGTTATTAATATTTTGGGTTATTCGTGGATGACTATACTCGTTATATTTTGTTTTACCCCATGCGTGCCAAAACTGATTTGTATGCCATTTTTGAGCACTTTCGTTGTCAAGTTTAGCGTTTGTTTAATCAAAAAATTATCTCTATTCAAACGGATTTAGGGGGAGAGTATAAAGAATTGCATACTCGTTTATTTGCTCTTGGGATCGTTCATCGGCAGTCGTGTGCATATACCCATGAACAAAATGGTAGGGTAGAGCGTCGTCACCGTCATGTTGTTGAAACCGGGCTTGCTTTAATGGCTCAGGCTTCGGTTCCTACTAGGTTTTGGGATTACGCTTTTGAAACTGCGGTTTATTTGATTAATAAGATGCTAACCCGTGTGCTGAAGAATGATACACCCCATATTTGCGTTCATCATTCTCCTCCTTCTTATTCTTTTCTGAGTGTTTTTGGGTGTATGTGTTTTCCGTTGTTGCGTCCCTACAATCGGAACAAGTTACAGATTTGGTCAGCCTTGTGTGTTTTTCTTGGTTACCCACCTTCCTTCCGTGGCTATCGCTGTCTGGACTTAAATACTAACAAGGTTTTTATCTGTCGCCATGTGTGATTCGATGAAACTGTCTATCCGTTTGCTTCAGCTATGACTTTGTAGGGCCTGCCTTCTTCAGTAGCTGAGCCATGGGGTGTTAGTCGTGTTCGTGTTTCAGTGCCTAGCCAGCCTGCTATGGTTCCGGCTCAGTCAGCTTTATGTGTTGGTGATGCCCAGGACCCTTCTAGTTCTTGAACGATTTCTGATTCCGTCGTTCGTGATTCGGGTGTTGCTCGAACTAAGCCTGTTCGGGGTTGTCGTGTTAAGCAATCGTCGGTACGAACTCATGCTATGACTTTACGTAGTGCGTCGCGTACTGGTGCTCACCCGGTGAGCTTGGTGTCGTAGGCTGTTCTTATAGAACCGGCGCGAGGCGATGGATCTCAAGTTTAATGCCTTGCTGCAGAATCAGACATGGCGATTGGTTCCATTTGAGCCTGGTATGAATGTTATTGGCTGCAAATGGGTTTTTCGCACCAAGCGAAAGGCTGATGGGTCAGTTGAGCGTCATAAAGCTTGTCTGGTTGCTAAGGGCTTTAATCAAGTCGCCGGTCAGGATATTTTTCGAGACTTTTAGTCTGGTCGTGAAACCCACGACGGTCCGTTTGCTGATTTCTTTGGCTGTTTCTCGGAGCTGGTTCATTAGGCATTTGGATGTCTACAACGCTTTTTTGAATGGTCGCTTGGCCGAAACGGTATACATGCGTCAGCCGCCTAGTTATGAAGATAAGGACACTCCGTCTCACGTTTGTTTGCTACAGCGGTCTCTGTATGGTCTCAAGCAAGCTCCGCGTGCCTAGTTTGATCGCTTACACTCTTTTCTTCTCTCAGTTGGTTTCCGGTCGTCAAAGACTGATGTTTCTTTATTCATCTATTCTGCTGGCTCTGTTCAATTATATTTGCTTGTGTATGTCGACGACATTCTGGTGATGGGGTCTGATTTGGCTTCTATTTCTGGTTTGGTTGTCAAGATGGGTTCGGAATTTAAGATTCGTGACATGGGGTGTCCCTCCTTTTTTCTTGGCATTGAAACTATTCCTATGAATGATGGTCTACTGCTTTCTCAACAGCGCTGGAATGACTGATTGCAAGGACCTTGCCACTCCTGTTTCTCTTACTCGTGTAGAAGAAAGCGTTGCGACTCCCTACGCTGATCCAACACACTATCGCAGTCTGGCTGGAGCTTTGTAGTATCTCACGGTGTTGCGACCAGACTTATCCTTTGTTGTTAACAAGCTTTGTCAGCACATGCTGTAACCCCTTGTCTATTCCGATAAGTTTAGGGTTCGAAAAATATTTTTTTTAGGCTATGACATTTATGAGATGATCTCTCGGTACTTCAGAAGGATTTTTATAAGTGAGACTAGTTATTAATAAGCTGCGATCTACGTACCGGTCATGAACCGTAAAAATTTTAAGGATGTATATACTGTTCGAATTTCCCTAGGAAACAGATTATTAAGCATGATACGATTAAGCGTGAACTTCCTACTCAGTTCAATGGAAATTAAACGGACTGTAAGAGTGAATTTGTTACGGACCTTCGTACCACTGTATTTCGCGAGATACCAGAAATTCGTCCGATTTTAGTGGTTAATGACGGGATTATTTTTAGAATAATTTTGGTATCAAAATTTTCCCGAATTAAGTTATTTTCCACCGAAACTTTATCTGTTTGGACCACAACTGATAAGTTGGAAGATTTTTATTTTGGAACCTATGAGATTGTGACACTTGGCAAAACCCTACACCATGTGTTTATATTAAAATAATGTTGGGATGATCCAAATTGAGACTTGATCTCCAAGCATCCTCTTCCTTATCTTACAAGATATAACATATAAACTTACTCTCCAAGCTTCTTCTTCCTTATCTTATAAGGCAAAATATATAAGCTTGATTTCCCATTTCTTTCCCACTTTGGCCTAAAATATTGGAGAGGAAAAGGAGAAAAATTCCATCTTCATCTTGTGATCCAAGAACTCCATAGCCATTTTTTCTACACAAGTGCTTCCATACTAGGTAAAACTTTGGTTTTATTCGGTTAAAATGGCTAGAATCCTTTCCTAGAACTTAATTTTAAGCTAAGAATTCTTGGAAATGTTGTTGTTATGATGATTATTTAGGATCTTCGGTGAAAATTTGGAGGAGGAGATCACAACTTTGCCTACGGTATTAAAAACTACTTGAGAGGTAAGGAATCCCTTAAGTTGGTTTAGTCACTTGAAAATGAACAAATGCTAGTAAATTATGTGACTAGGAATTTTATGTGAAAATTATGTGTTAAATTTGTGGATCTTTAAGTTGGCTCAAAAGACTACACTTTAAATTTTTGTATACATGTTCATAGCTAATTTATGCATGTATATGTTGTATTTATGCCCATATAAGCTTATACTTGTGAAAATAGTGGGAAATCGAGGCGTTGCAACCCAGTTTTTGCTGCCCGAAACTGGCAGATTTGGATGGACGCGGCCTTGGACGCGCGTCCACCGCACGTCCATCGGCGTCCAGTGTTTCGGCATCACGGCTGAATGGCCGGACGCGCGCGTCCGCCGGTGCGGGAATTCGCGCGGCTGTGGTGCGCGGTTCTGTTTTCAACCGAACTTTTTTCCGTAATTTTTGCTCTTGCATGATATGATGTTTGAAAGGCCTACGGGCACCCGAGTTCAATTTCTGAAAGTTCAGATATTTTTTTGTAAATTACGTACATTGGTTTGGAAGAAAAATCGTGTTTTCAAGAAACAAGTGTAACTCTTGTCACTTGGGAATTTATGGTAAAAAGTCAATGACAAATATGAATAATTGGGAATATATTTTGATAGGAATAATTGTTTTGAGACTTTATGTGAAAATACTAGTTATATATATCAAGAAAGAATGTTTTAAAAACCTTAGTTTCTGGATAAAGTTGTGAAGGATATGTTTGACCTGCGGGAGGCTTGTGAGCCGTGGCCCGAGGTTGTTGAGATGTTTGACCTACGGGAGGCATGAGTGACGCGGCCCGAGGATGTCGAGTTGTTTGACCTACGGGAGGCATGAGTGCCGCGGCCCGAGGTTGTTGAGATGTTTGACCTGCGGGAGGCTTGTGTGCCGTGGCCCGAGGTTGTTGATATGTTTGACCTGCGGGAGGCATGAGTGCCATGGCCCGAGGTTGTTGATATGTTTGCCCTGCGGGAGGCATGAGTGCTGTGGCCCGAGGTTGTTGAGATGTTTGACCTGCGGGAGGCATGAGTGTCGTGGCCAGAGGTTGTTGATATGTTTGACCTGCGGTAGGCTTGTGTGCCGTGGCCCGAGATTGTTGATATGTTTGACCAGCGGGAGGCATGAGTGCCGTGGCCCGAGGTTGTTGAGATGTTTGACCTGCGGGAGGCATGAGTGCCGTGGCCCGAGGTTGTTGAGATGTTTGACCTACGGGAGGCTTGAATGCCGTGGCCCGAGGTTGTTGAGATGTTTGACCTGCGGGAGGCTTGTGAGCCGTGGCCCGAGGTTGTTGAGATGTTTGACCTACGGGAGGTTTGAATGCCGTAGCCCGAGGTTGTTGAGATGTTTGACCTACGGGAGGCTTGTGAGCCGTGGCCCGAGGTTGTTGAGATGTTTGACCTGCGGGAGGCATGAGTGTCGTGGCCCGAGGTTGTTGAGATGTTTGACCTGCGATGAGTGTCGTGGCCCGAGGTTGTTGAGATGTTTGACCTGCGAGAGGCTTGTGTGCCGTGGCACGAGGTTTGGGAAGAAAGGAAAGTTGAGTACTCGTTATATAGGACCTTATGAAATTTTGGAAAGGATAGGAAATTTAGCCGATCGACTGGCTCTGCCGATTGAGCTTGATAAAGTACATAACGTATTTCACGTTTCTCAACTTAAGCGGTATGTACCTGATGCATCCCATGTATTGGAGCCGGAGGAACTGGAGATGGATGATTCGTTAGCATACGAAGAAAGACCAATTCGAATCTTGGACTCAAAAACCCGATATACAAGAAGGAAATCAGTCAAAGTGATCAAGTCCAATGGTCGAATCACAGTCCAGATGAAGCTACGTGGGAATTGGAATGCGTTATGATAGAACTTTATCCGGAGTTGTTTAACTCAGGTGCGTAGAATCGATCTACTTGTTATGTGCCTAAACAATTGTGTGCTAAGATTAGGCATACAAAGAATTCGTTATGTGTAAACAAAGGAGAGTAGTAATCTGCTTAGAATCCATGGATAACAAGAAGGAAGTTTCGGGGACGAAACTATTTTAAGGGGGGGAAGACTGTAACCCCTCGTCTATTCCGGTAAGTTTAGGGTTCGAAAAATATTTTTTTTTAGGCTATGACATTTATGAGATGATCTCTCGGTACTTCAGAAGGATTTTTATAAGTGAGACTAGTTATTAATACGCTGCGATCTACGTACCGGTCATGAACCGTAAAAATTTTAAGGATGTATATACTGTTCGAATTTCCCTAGGAAACGGATTATTAAGCATGATACGATTAAGCGTGAACTTCCTACTCAGTTCAATGGAAATTAAACGGACTGTAAGAGTGAATTTGTTACAGACCTTTGTACCACTGTATTTCGCGAGATACCGGAAATTCGTCTGATTTTAATGGTTAATGACGGGATTATTTTTAGAATAATTTTGGTATCAAAATTTTCCCGAATTAAGTTATTTTCCACCGAAACTTTATCTGTTTGGACCACAACTGATAATGTTGGGATGATCTAAATTGAGACTTGATCTCCAAGCATCCTCTTCCTTATCTTACAAGATATAACATATAAACTTACTCTCCAAGCTTCTTCTTCCTTATCTTATAAGGCAAAATATATAAGCTTGATTTCCCATTTCTTTCCCACTTTGGCCGAAAATATTGGAGAGGTAAAGGAGAAAAATTCCATCTTCATCTTGTGATCCAAGAACTCTATAGCCATTTTTTCTACACAAGTGCTTCCATACTAGGTAAAACTTTGGTTTTATTCGGTTAAAATGGCTAGAATCCTTTCCTAGAATTTAATTTTAAGCTAAGAATTCTTGGAAATGTTGTTATGATGATTATTATTTAGGATCTTC
Source organism: Ipomoea triloba (assembly GCF_003576645.1). Lineage (NCBI taxonomy): Eukaryota > Viridiplantae > Streptophyta > Magnoliopsida > Solanales > Convolvulaceae > Ipomoea > Ipomoea triloba. Next base: position 17,567,958 of record NC_044919.1, on the reverse strand, counting down.
GGTGAAAATTTGGAGGAGGAGATCACAACTTTGCCTACGGTATTAAAAACTACTTGAGAGGTAAGTAATCCCTTAAGTTGGTTTAGTCACTTGAAAATGAACAAATTCTAGTAAATTATGTGACTAGGAATTTTATGTGAAAATTATGTGTTAAGTTTGTGGATCTTTGAGTTGGCTCAAAAGACTACACTTTAAATTTTTGGTAATTTTTGTATACATGTTCATAGCTAATTTATGCATGTATATGTTGTATTTATGCCCATATAAGCTTATACTTGTGAAAATAGTGGGAAGTCGAGGCGTTACAACGCCGTTTTTACTGCCCGAAATTGGCAGATTCGGATGGACGCAGCCTTGGACGCGCGTCCACCGCGCGTCCATCGGCGCCCAGTGCTTCGGGATCACGGCCGAAAGGCCGGACGCGACCACGGACGCGCGTCCACTACGCGTCCGTTGGTGTCCAGTGTTTCGGCATCATGGCTGAATGGCCGGACGCGGCCCGGACGCATGCGTCCGCCGGTGCAGGAACTCGCGCGGCTGCGGTGCGCGGTTCTGTTTTCGACCGAACTTTCTTCCGTAATTTTTGCTCTTGCATGATATGATGTTTGAAAGGCCTACGAGCAGCCGAGTTCAATTTCAGAAAGTTCAGATATTGTTTTGTAAATTACGTACATTGGTTTGGAAGAAAAATCGTGTTTTCAAGAAACAAGTGTAACTCTTGTCACTTGGGAATTTATGGTAAAAAGTCAATGACAAATATGAATATTTGGGAATATATTTTGATAGGAATAATCGTTTTGAGACTTTATGTGAAAATACTAGTTATATATATCAAGAAAGAATGTTTTAAAAACCATAGTTTCTGGATAAAGTTGTGAAGGGTATGTTTGACCTGCGGGAGGCTTGTGAGCCGTGGCCCGAGTTTGTAGAGATGTTTGACCTACGGGAGGAATGAGTGCCGCGGCCCGATGTTGTCGAGTTGTTTGACCAGCGGGAGGCATGAGTACCGCGGCCCGAGCTTGTTAAGATGTTTGACCTGCGGGAGGCTTGTGTGTCGTGGCCCGAGGTTGTTGATATGTTTGACCTGCGGGAGGCATGAGTGCCGTGGCCCGAGGTTGTTGATATGTTTGACCTGCGGGAGGCTTGTGAGCCGTGGCCCGAGGTTGTTGAGATGTTTGACCTGCGGGAGGCTTGTGAGCCGTGGCCCGAGGTTGTTGAGATGATTGACCTACGGGAGGCATGAGTGCCGTGGCCCGAGGTTGTTGAGCTGTTTGACCTGCGGGAGGCATGAGTGCCGTGGCCCGAGGTTGTTGAGCTGTTTGACCTGCGGGAGGCATGAGTGCCGTGGCCCGAGGTTGTTGAGCTGTTTGACCTGCGGGAGGCATGAGTGCCGTGGCCCGAGGTTGTTGAGCTGTTTGACCTGCGGGAGGCATGAGTGCCGTGGCCCGAGGTTGTTGAGCTGTTTGACCTGCGGGAGGCATGAGTGCCGTGGCCCGAGGTTGTTGAGCTGTTTGACCTGCGGGAGGCATGAGTGCCGTGGCCCGAGGTTGTTGAGCTGTTTGACCTGCGGGAGGCATGAGTGCCGTGGCCCGAGGTTGTTGAGCTGTTTGACCTGCGGGAGGCATGAGTGCCGTGGCCCGAGGTTGTTGAGCTGTTTGACCTGCGGGAGGCATGAGTGCCGTGGCCCGAGGTTGTTGAGCTGTTTGACCTGCGGGAGGCATGAGTGCCGTGGCCCGAGGTTGTTGAGCTGTTTGACCTGCGGGAGGCATGAGTGCCGTGGCCCGAGGTTGTTGATATGTTTGACCTGCGGGAGGCTTGTGAGCTGTGGCCCGAGGTTGTTGAGATGTTTGACCTGCGGGGGGCATGAGTGCCGTGGCCCGAGGTTGTTGAGATGTTTGACCTGCGGGAGGCATGAGTGCCGTGACCCGAGGTTGTTGAGATGTTTCACTTGCGGGAGGCTTGTGAGCCGTAGCCCGAGGTTGTTGAGATGTTTCACTTGCGGGAGGCTTGTGAGCCGTAGCCCGAGGTTGTTGAGATGTTTCACTTGCGGGAGGCTTGTGAGCCGTAGCCCGAGGTTGTTGAGATGTTTCACTTGCGGGAGGCTTGTGAGCCGTAGCCCGAGGTTGTTGAGATGTTTCACTTGCGGGAGGCTTGTGAGCCGTAGCCCGAGGTTGTTGAGATGTTTCACTTGCGGGAGGCTTGTGAGCCGTAGCCCGAGGTTGTTGAGATGTTTCACTTGCGGGAGGCTTGTGAGCCGTAGCCCGAGGTTGTTGAGATGTTTCACTTGCGGGAGGCTTGTGAGCCGTAGCCCGAGGTTGTTGAGATGTTTGACCTGCGGGAGGCATGAGTGCCGTGGCCCGAGGTTGTTGAGATGTTTGACCTGCGGGAGGCATGAGTGCCGTGGCCCGAGGTTGTTGAGATGTTTGACCTGTGGGAGGCTTGTGAGCCGTGGCCCGAGGTTGTTGAGATGTTTGACCTGCGAGAGGCATGAGTGTCGCGGCCCGAGGTGGTTAAGTTGTTTGACCTGCGGGAGGCATGAGTGCCGTGGCCCGAGGTTGTTGAGATGATTGACCTACGGGAGGCATGAGTGCCGTGGCCCGAGGTTGTTGAGATGTTTGATCTGCGGGAGGCATGAGTGCCGTGGCCTGAGGTTGTTGAGATGATTGACCTACGGGAGGCATGAGTGCCGTGGCCCGAGGTTGTTGAGATGTTTGACCTGCGGGAGGCTTGTGTGTCGTGGCCCGAGGTTGTTGATATGTTTGACCTGCGGGAGGCATGAGTGCCGTGGCCCGAGGTTGTTGATATGTTTGACCTTCGGGAGGCATGAATGTCGTGGCCCGAGTTTGTTGATATGTTTGACCTTCGGGAGGCTTGTGAGCCGTGGCCCGAGGTTGTTGAGATGTTTGACCTGCGGGATGCATGAGTGCCGTGGTCCGAGGTTGTTGAGATGTTTGACCTGCGGGAGGCTTGTGTGCCGTGGCACGAGGTTGTTGAAAATACTCCAAAAAAGGCCTCACACTTATACAGGGGGAAACTAAGTGAATTCTAACTATAAAATTTTAGTTACTATGTAACTATGCCGAAGAATAAAATGTCACGAAAATTTGAGCATTGAAGTGTGCTGTTGAACTCTCTCTCTTTTGAGTTAAAAATGATGAAAATTCCCGGAAATGAAAGTATTATGATGCAACTCATATACTCTACTATACTTCTTTTGTTGATAATCTGGTTGCAGGTAGATTTTCAACTTATGGGTAAAGCTTACAGCTTTCAAATTATTAATATATTTTCGAAACCTTTGTTTACTTTTGAGTGACAATGGATGTCCTTACTTAGCCGTCGTGCTAACTACACTTCATTGTGTCCTTTATCAGATGCAGTCTAGCGTGGGCTCGTGCAGCCCCGGGAACTCTGATGAGTTATCAAAGTTCATGTTTCCTATCTTAGACTATGATGTTTATGTACAGTATCTAGCGGGTGACGACCCGTATACTCCCGGCTTCGCTCCTGATCCTCCAGCTCCGGCTTATGCTCCTGATCCTGTTCCTGCTCCTGTTCACCCAGTTGTACCTGTCTGGTTTCCAGTTCCCAGTAGTCCATTGTGTTTCATGGATGTTGTTCAGGCGAGTTATGGGTTCTTCCCCATCGAGGTTTTAGAGGAGAGAATAGCCCAAACTTTGTTCTAATGGGCCGAAAGAAAACTCTTGTACATATTTGTAGCTAGTATAGCTACCCTTTTGCTACTCATATATACATATATGAAGTTATGACGGGTTTTGACGATATGAAACAATTTCCTTATCTTCAGCCTGTGCATCTAGAGTGAACTCTATCTGGATTTGATTGGGTTCAGTCTAGGTGTGGCGGTAACTACTCCGGATGTACGGTAAAGACGAGCCGGGGTGTTACACATGCATGCACCTACTATTGAGCATTGTGCCATGCTTAAGCGTGTCTTTTGTTATGTTAAAGGTACCCTCCATTTTGGTTTGAGCATTTGTAAGTCTCCTTTGGTTGATATTCATGACTTTTTAGACTCTGACTGGGCTGGGGACCCGGGTGATCGGAAGTCCACCAGTGGTTTTGCTATTTTCTTGGGTAGGAACTTGGTCTCTTGGGTGTGTCGAAAGCAGAAGACGGTTACCCGCTCTTCAACTGAAGCTGAGTAATTAGGCTGTGGCTGATGTGTCTACTGAAGTTACGTGGTTGGTTTCGCTTCTGAATGAGCTTGGTATGCCGCCTACTACCCTGCCGAGGTTGTGTTGTGACAACTTGGGGGCTATGTATCTGTGTGCCAACCCGGTCTTTCATGCTCGGACAAAACATGTTGAGATTGATTATCACTTTGTTCGTGACAAAGTGGCAAAGCAGGAGTTGCTTGTTAATTTTATTTCTACAAAGGATCCGCTAGCTGATATTTTTACCAAGGCTCTTTCTAGTTCCCGGTTCGCGTTTCTTCGGTGCAAGCTCAATGTTGCTGCTAACCTTGTACTTGAGCGGGAGTGTTAGGGATCTTGTATTAGTGATACACTAGGACTCTATACTATGTACTCTATTGTATCTCTCGTTTGTATTCTGAGGTTTAACATAATACTACAAACTTTCATCCTCATCATTTGTACCCGTGCCAATAATATGTACAATGCAATACAATTAAATATATCATATTTTTGTTTTAAAAAATATATGTTAAGAATAAAATGTAATAGATTTTGATATGCCAAAATGTATTGAAAAATGTTAGATCCTAAAGTTTTATTTTTCTAGTATCTAGGCAAGTTTAATATCAAAGGAAAATCAAGAAGCATCATAAGGGGAATAATTTTGAAAATCACATCCAAGAAAATATCTTTGAAGATATCAAGTTATGAATATGCAAGGCTTAACATCTTGAAGCATAAAGGAATGACAATGTCAAACTTGAGAAGATGATGACATTGTAATGAAATCTACTTGAAGATCAAGTAAAGGATTACATTAAGATGAATGATTAATTAACCAAAAGGTTTGTACAGATGGAGTGGTTAAGAACTTAATCTTATTATGGCAAGTCCAAGGATCAAATTTTATTATCCTTATATTTTATAAGGTAAATTTTGAAAAGAGAGAAAAATTTCTTCAATTGCAATGGCGTGGACTGCATCAGACCACCATATTAAATTGGAGATCAACTTTGCGTTTTGCGTGGACTTGGAGCTCAATACAAAGGTCAGTCAATCTAGATGAAGATTTGAAGCAGTTGAAGAAACGAAGAATATTAGCAAAACATGAGATATATGAAGTATTACAATCAGAAGCGAACAAGTGCTAAATTCGAAGTACAAGTAAAAAATTCAAGAGTGTTAATCTTCATCTTAGAGAGACTTGATCTACACTGAAGAGTCTTAGAGTGTAGATAGGGGATTGTCACAAAGGAGTGTGAAATCTTGGTGCAGTGTTGGAGGCACTGGTTGAAGCGTGATTAGTGTGGCCTTGGTGATCAAAGCACTATATCACAGGGCATAACTAGTGTGAGCTTCGTGACCAAAGTACTCGGTTACGGGAATAGTGTTGCAGGCACTAGTTGGGGCGCGATTAGTGTGGACTTGGTGATCAAAGCACTAGATCGCAAAAATTCATTGTATCTTGTAACTAAGAAGTGGTGAATATAGTGAATTCCTCATGGAGATAAGAAAGAGTGGAGTAAGAGGATTACATACACCTCTGAACCACTATAAATTTCTTGTGTCTTTATTGCTTTACATCATTAATTTATGGTTGTTTGTTCTACACGTAAATCACACACAACACATTATTTATATTCTGTTGTGCACAAGACACTAACAAATTTGCCATAGCAATTGCGAATTGGAGTAAGTCTATTAACCCCCCTCCTCCCTCTAGACTTTACATTATCTCTTTTGGGACCAACAATATATCATATTTGATTGTATCTAATGCTATTAACACTATGGTGATTGGCACCATAAAAATGTACTATTATATTATACTCCCTCCGTCCCGAATTGGTTGTCTCATTTGCTTTTTGCATACTTTTTAAGAAATTAAAGTAAATGTAATGTACTTTCAATTATGCCCCTTACTTTTTCACTTTTGGAAATTAAATTAATAAAAAAAGGAAAATTCATAAGGGTAAATTTGCAAAAGTAGAATGATTGTGATGTTCAATTTTGAAAATAGGACAACATTTTGAGACAAACTAAAAAGAAAAGTAAAACAGGTAAAATAGGACAGAGAGAGTAATATTTAATTTATTTGATAACCATTATAATTTTTAAATGCATCCTCATAATAAGAATTAATTACACTTTTGGTCCTGTGACTATATGGATCTTGTTAATTTCAGTATTCGACTTTAAAAACTAACAATTTAGTCCTGTAACTATGCAATTTTTAACAGATTTGGTTCATCCGGCCAAATTGCCGGCCAATTATCGTCGGAATCTTCTAATCTATTTTAATTTGTTTAATTCAGAGGACAAATCGGTCATTCCACCTCCTTCTTCCTTCTTCTTCGTTACTTCTACGATCGTTTTCTTCTTCAAAAGTAGCCGGCCAAGTACGGCTGAATTTTGACTGAAATCTAGAGGTGAAGATGGCACCGCGGCGGTCCTGCAGAGCTGCAAGCTCACTACGGCTTCGGAGTCTGGGCTATTTAATTAATATGCACCCACATTCCTTTGCTGGGTACGCCACGGTGCGCAATGAAGCAGGAATTCGGCGACGGAGCCACCGCAATTAGTCGCCATTGAAAATGGTCAGAAGCAGACGATATTTTGGTTTAATTAATATGCACCCACGTTCTTTTATCAATATTTTGAAATTGGTTTAATTAAATGGTCAGAACCACCCAATAGTCAAGTAGCCATTGAAAATGGTGAAGAAAGAAAACCAAAAAGAAGGAGAGAAGGACGACGGCATTTTGGCCGGATTCCGTCCAGCAGGTGCAAGGAAGATGAAGAAAGTGTGTGAAATGACCATTTTGCCCTCATAAATAAATAATTTAAAAAGGTTTACGTTTTTACGGCGACATTTGGTCGGTGATTTAGCCGGTGGACTAAATGTGTTAAAAAATACATTGTTAAGGGACTAAATTGTTACTTTTAAAAGTCGCGTACTCAAATTAACAAGATCCTAATAGTCACAGGCCCAAAAGTGTGATTAATTCCTCATAATAATTATATTAAAAAATGGCTCTTTATGTTTCTCTTTTTTCACTATTGCCCCAACATTAGCTTTTTTTTTTTTTGTTTTTTGTTTTTTTTGGTTTTTTGAAAATAACCCCAACATTATTTAAATCATCAAATATCAGAAAATACGATGTAACATTATTTAGTAAATCCTCCAATCAAAATTTAAATAATATTATACTTGAAGGAGCATATTGGTGCCACTAGACCACAAGACCCTTGGGGTCAAATGTTGATAAACATATGTAAATGTTTGAATTCTATTATCTTGGAAACAGGGATAAGTGGATAACCCTTTGACTGTTTAGATATATAATAAGGGTGTGTTTGTTTCCCACAAGGGAATCGGAATCGGAATCGGAATGGTATAATCAAATACTTAGTAATGGTATGTAATAAGCTTTAGTGAAAATATTTTACATGCTTAATAGTAATGTGGAATTGAAATGATTACCAATTCTGGTCATGTATGACCCTATAATGTGAATAAAGATTTTAAAAATACAAAAATAAAAAATTAAGACAATTGATCCTAATATAATCACCTTCAAAGCGCCAATATAAATAAATAAAAAAATAACTGTTGAATCAAAAGGTTGATCACAATTGTTGGCAAAAAGAAATTCCAATTCAAGTCAGAAAAGAAGTACACCAAGATTAGAAATCAAATACCAAACAAATTAGGAATAAGACCAATACTGTTTTGGTTCTGATTAGTTGGCTATTTAAAGTAGCTCTCATCTAAACATCCCTTACGGATTCCCTAGTTAATCTTGTGAGGTATTAGAGTGTTTGAGAGAATTTTAAATTCCCTAGAAAGTAGTACATGTGTTTAGGTTACAATAGATTAGATAGGAGAAGATCAATTTATTGTGTAATGTCTGGTCTCAAAACTATTTACTTTGAATATTAAGCTTTTAGTGGATTTAGGCAAATTCTCAAATTGAGAAGTGCTTCGCATACTAGGGTTTTTCCCAAACTGCGTTATCAGTCTCTTGTGTTACAACTGTTGTTTTAACATCCCTGTGTGCTGCGCATTACATTTTTCAATTGGTATCAGAGCCAAACTGCTTAAGTTATTAGCAGGATCCTAATGGAGTTCCCTAGGGAAGGACTATCAAACAACAGGCCACCAGCCCTAAGTGGTACAAACTATTCTTATTGGAAAGCTAGAATGAAAATCTACATATTAGCACAAGGAGAAAGAGTATGGAGGGCTGTTGAAAACGAATGGAAACATCCCCTTGATGACAATAACAAAGCAAAAGGTCGTGCTGATTGGAGCGAAGAAGAACTCAAAGAGTTCGACTATAAATCAAAAGCTATGAATGCCATCTACGGAGTCGTGAGTGAAGAAACATTCAAACTAATCGCTGCCACAAATGTAGCAAAACACAGCATGGGATATATTGTGTGATCATCATGAAGGAAATTCAACAGTCAAACAATCAAAACTACAAACGGTCCAAACTCAGTTTGAAAATCTGAAGATGGAGGAAGAAGAAGATATCACACAATTTAATGGAAAAATACTAGAAATTGCTGGGGAAGCCTATAACTTAGGAGAACCCATTCCTGAAAACAGGTTAGTAAAAAAGGTATTGCGATCATTACCAGAAAGATTTATGATGAAAGTAACAGTTATTCAAGAAAGCAAAGATCTCAATACCTACAAGTTAAGTGATCTAATGGGAAACCTTAAAACATATGAGCTTGAGATGCTGCAAAACAAAAAGCCTAATGGCAAAGAAATAGCCCTTCAATCAAAACAAGACACCAATTCAGATGAAGATACTAAAAAATTGGAAGAATCCATTGCTTTGTTGACAAAAAACTTCAATAGAGTTCTCAAGAAATTTAACAAATTCAGAAATAAGAACAAGAGTTTCTCAAATAATCAAGGGAGTCCATCATTTGCACAAAACCAATCCGTCAATCCTAAGAAGAAAGGGAATCCAAACCTAGATGGAATACAGTGCTATGAATGCAAGGGATATGGACATATTCAGTCAGAATGTCCAAATTACCTAAGGCGGAAGAACAAAACATATGTAACAACCTTGAGTGATGACTCAGATAGTGAAGAAGAAAACAACACAAATTGTGTGGCCTTTTTCACAAATCATGAAGGCGATGATGAATCAAAGGAGGACATGCAAGATCTATTAAATTCCTATACACAGCTGCACGCCAAGTGGGAATAAATCATCAAAGTAAACTTAAATCTCATGCAAGAAAATCACTTCCTTAAAAGTGAAAAGGAAAAAGAAAAACTTCTTCACAAAGAAACCCAAGAAAAGTTAATGAAATCACTAAAAGAGGAAGACAAGTTGCTACAGGAAATAAGAAGACTAACTGAAAATGCAGTACAACCAGACTTAGCAACAAGGAAAGATTCTGCAGTCGAAAACAGAGAGTGTTACAACATTACATTCAACACCGTAGAAGAATCAGATGTTACTACTTTCATAGATTGGGACACATCAAGACACACTGCTACAAAAGACAAAATGATCTCCATAACAGAATCTAGGCAAAGCAAGAACAAAAACCAGCCCAAAGAGTTTGGGTCAGAAAAAAATCAAACACCAGTCACAGCTTATACTTCAAAAATCAGCAAAGAAACAAGTGTTTGGTACTTTGACAGTGGGTGTTCAAGACACATGACCGGAAACCCAAACAATCTAGAGGACATCCATTACAAAAGTGAAGGACATGTAACCTTTGGAGATGGAGAAAGGGGGCAAATCATTGCTAGCGGAACACTAAATGTCCATGGTCTACCCAGATTACCAAAAGTCTTCTTGGTACAAGGCTTAAAAGCAAATCTTATCAGTATAAGTCAGCTGTGTGAAGATGAACTAAGGGTAGAACACTCAAAAGACAATTGCAAAGTGTACAACCAAGGACATGAATGCGTCATGATGGGAAAAAGGTCCTCGGATAAATGATACACATGGGATAGCCATTTAACCTGCAACCAAGTCACTATCAATCAAACACTTCTGTGGCATCAACGTATGGGGCATATAAATTTTCATGATATTAAAAAGGGACTAAAAAGGGGAGCATACCGAGGTGTTCCAAAACTAGACATTGATGAAAATAGAAAATGTGATGCGTGTCTTGAAAAAAAATGACAAGAAGTAGCCACAAAAGAACACCAGGAGTTCATACTTCAAGGATTATGGAACTTCTCCACATGGACCTCTTTGGACCCACTCAAACAGAAAGCATAGGAGGAAAACGGTATGTTCATGTAACTGTTGATGATTTCTCACGATATACATGGGTAAACTTCCTCAAAGACAAATCGGAAACATTCAACGCCTTCAAAATCTTCATCAACAAAATACAAAATGAAAAGGATCAAAAGGTGGGAAAAATCATCCGGTTAAGAAGTGATCATGGAAGAGAATTTGAAAACTCACAGTTCAAAACATATTGTGACGAGAATGGAATCCATCACGAATTTTCGGCTCCCAAAACACCGCAACAGAATGGGGTAGTTGAACGGAAAAATCGGACCATACAAGAAATGACAAGGGTCCTACTAAATCACAAAAGAATATCACCAAAGTTTTGGGCAGAGGCTGTAAACACCCATGTTACTTGATAAATCGAGTATACATACGGAAATAAACAAACATGACACCCTACCAAATTTGGAAAGGTAGGACACCAAATCTAAAACACACACATGTGTTTGGTAGCAACTGCTACATACTAAGAGACAGAGAATCCTTAGGAAAATTCGACATCAAAGGTGACCAAGGAATCTTCCTAGGATACTCATCAAACAGCCGGGCCTTTCATGTGTTTAATCTCAGGACAAACAGTGTGATGGAATCCATAAATGTAACCATCAGTGATGAATATTCAGAAGAAAACACTAATAATGATGAATACTCAGAAGTTATTGAAACAACAGTTCCACCATCAATGAATAACCCTACAGAAAAAACAGAAACAGAGACCAAATCAGAAGATGAGAATGAAGAAACTAAAAAACAGCCTCTCATACCAAAATCAAAAACTCAGAAAAATCACCCCCTCGAAAATATCATTGGAGATCTAGAAAATGGAATAAGGACTAGAGGGAAAAAGAGAGACTACTTCAAGATGTCTGAAGGAGATCTTTGCTACACATCAAAAATTGAACCAAAGAACACCGATGAGGCATTGCTAGATGAATTTTGGATAGAAGCCATGCAGGAAGAATTACGACAGTTTAAAAGAAATGAGGTATGGGAATTAGTTACCAAACCACAAGATGTCAACATCATCGGGACAAAATGGGTCTATAAAAACAAAACAGATGAACAAGGAAACATAGTAAGGAACAAAGCCAGACTAGTGGCCCAAGGCTACACACAAGTCGAAGGAACAGACTTCGAGGAAACTTTTGCACCAGTCGCTAGAATTGAGTCCATACGGTTTCTAATAGCCGTAGCATGCATCCTAAAAATGAAACTGTATTAGATGGATGTAAAAACTGCATTTCTGAATGGGTACCTAAAAGAAGAAATCTATGTAGCCCAACCAAAAGGTTTTGAAGATCCATATCATCCTGAACATGTCTACAAACTCTAGAAGACACTATATGGTTTAAAGCAAGCTCCACGAGCTTGGTATGAGCGATTAACCCAATTCTTGCTGAATAAAGGTTACCAAAGAGGAAGTGTAGACAAGACACTATTTGTAAAAACTCATAAGAAAGATATCATGATTGCACAAATCTATGTTGACGACATAGTTTTTGGCTCAACACAAAGCAGCTACAAGAATCAATTCATTGCAGATATGGAAGGAGAATTTGAGATGAGCATGGTTGGTGAACTAAGCTACTTTCTGGGGCTACAGGTTAAGCAATTAGAAAATGGAATCTTTTTCTCACAAAGTAAATATGCAAGAAATCTTGTCAAATGATTCGGGTTGAATGAAAGCAAAGTTGTTAGAACACCTGTTACAACAACAGAGAGGATCTCTAAAGATCCAGAAGGAAAAAAGGTGGAACACACTCTGTATCGAAGCATGATAGGGGGCCTACTCTATTTAACAACCAGCAGACCAGATTTAAGTTTTGGAGTAGGGATATGTGCTAGATATCAAGCCAATCCCATGGAAACACATCTAAAAGCTATAAAAAGAGTCATTAAATATGTAAAAGGGACCATTGATCTAGGTATATGGTATTCTTTTGACACAAACCAACACCTATCTGCTTAATGCGATGCAGACTGGGCAGGAAATATGGATGATAGAAAAATCACATCAGGAGGATGCTTTCTACTAGGAACAAATTTGGTGTCTTGGTTAAGTAAGAAACAGAGCTCAATATCCCTATCAACAGTAGAGGCTGAATATATCGCTACTGGAAGTTGTTGTACACAACTACTGTGGATGAAACAGATGTTAGAAGACTATGGGATCCACCAATCAACAATGACCATATACTGTGACAACAAAAGTGCAATAGACATCTCCAAAAATCCTGTTCAGCATTCGCGAACCAAACACATTGGCATCAGACACCACTTCATAAGAGAAGTAGCTGAAGATGAAATTGTATCTCTCACATATATTAGTACTGACAAACAATTGGCAGATATCATTACAAAAGCACTAGATGGAAATAGATTCACAAAGTTGAGATCCGAAATTGGCTTATGCCAAATATAGTAAAAAAACAAGGGGTAGTAGTTGAAGACAGTGATGTACAGGATAGTCCATCATGTTTTCCAAAACCTCATAGTAAGAAATTCCTGACCAAACAGAATGCCACCAAGTGGGACAGTATCTTAGCAAGGAAAATCATCAATCAGAAAATACTAGTGCTAGAAAAGTTGGAAGACAATGAACAAATCTCAGAAGCCTTACTCAACAGTCAAATGCTTGGGACAATCACGAATATTGAACCTTCTGAAGAGAATGTCATCTATGAATTTTACAGCAACTTAGGCACCGGGACAACAACACCGAGTGATCCCATGTATGGAAAGGTTTACTTGAGAGGGAACTTTTACAACTTCACACCTGCTTTAATCAATGAATACATGGGTACTTCACCAAGGGAGGAAGAAGCAGAAGTTACTAGTGAACAAGTGGCTCAAGAATTAACAGCTGGCAATGTAAGCTTTGAGAAAAACAAGATCAAAACAGCTTCTCTAACAAACAAATATGCCATACTCCAGAAAATAGCCCTAGTCAACTGGATGCCATCTCTCCATGAAAACACTGTCAAATGGAGTTTAGCAGAACTTCTCTATAATGTTGGAAAGGGAATCAAAATAAACTTTGGAGAAATGGTGCTTAGTCAAATCATGAATGTTGTTGAAAGTGGAATGCCTAAAGCTTCACTAGTCTTTCCTAACCTGATACACACTCTACTGGTTCAACAGAAGTTCAAAAGCCCATGGTTCTAGTGAAGCCACTCTCCATATTAGTTAAACTAAGAAGGGGAACCCATCAAAATGACCTGAAAACGACCACCCCTAAGGAAAATCCAACTGACAAGACAACACTCCTCAAGTACTTCCAGAAAAGACTTACAGAAATTGAACAAGAAGAAAGTTGGATCTCCAAAAGGCATTTGGAACTCAAAGAAGAAAAATCAGAGGTAAGGCAGTGGGTAAAAGCACTAACAAAGGACACAGTAGGAGCAAACAGTCAAGAAGGAAATCAAGGAGAAGAAGAAGAAGAAAAGACTCCAAAAGAAAATGTTGAAACTTCTGTTTCAACATCCTCAGAAAATTTTTGAGCAAAAAAGGGGGAGAACTTAACTTACTCAGTTCTGACTTTTTGATCAACTGCTGAAGATCTGTTGAATACTTTTGCTGATGCTGATAATGAAATCCAGAATACTATGGTACTCAAATTTTTATGCTGATGTGGTACTCATATTCTTATGCTGCTGATGTTATGAAATCCAGAATACTGTGGAACTCAAATTTTTTTCGCTGCTATGAAGCTCAGAATACTATAACTATCATGTATACTGCTAATGATAAAACTTCTCTAAGCAGCCAAATGATTCAAATCATTAACACATGATGAAATCTGATGCTGATGAACCTATTCACTAATTGGTACTACTATAATCACTTCCTCTGTCTACCAAAGACTACCATACTGACCTGAAGTCACAAAGACTCAAATAGAAGATTCAGGACCAAAAGAGGAAATACAAGAAAATCAACTAAGGGGAAGAAATCAAGGTTTTTGCCAAAAATTTGACAAAGGGGGAGAGTGTTGAATCAAAAGGTTGATCACAATTGTTGGCAAAAAGAAATTCCAATTCAAGTCAGAAAAGGAGTACACCAAGATTAGAAATCAAATCCCAAACAAACTAGGAATAAGACCAATACTGTTTTGGTTCTGATTAGTTGGCTATTTAAAGTACCTCTCATCTAAACATCCCTTACGGATTCCCTAGTTAATGTTGTGAGGTATTAGAGTGTTTGAGAGAATTCTAAATTCCCTAGAAAGTAGTACATGTGTTTGGGTTACAATAGATTAAATAGGAGAAGATCAATCTATTGTGTAATGTCTGGTCCAAAAATTATGTACTTTGAATATTAAGCTTTTAGTGGATTTAGGCAAATTCTCAAATTGAGAAGTGCCTCGCAGACTAGGGTTTTTCCCAAACTGCGTTATCAGTCTCTTGTGTTACAACTGTTGTTTTAACATCCCTGTGTGCTGCGCATTACATTTTTCAATAACTAATACAAAATCCTAAAGCACAAATCAAGCTTAAAAATCAAATTACCAATAAGATAAAATGATACCACTTTTTAATTAGGGAATATGATTTTTAATTGAAGGGATAATCAAATCTACTGTTTTAAAAAATTGACAACCAAACATTAACTATGATTTTGATTCCCATTCTAATGTGTAAAACCATGAACCAAACACACCTGATGATTAGGTTATATGAATGTACACAGTGTGTGAGTAATGGAGTGGACCAATATGTCTAGCAATTTTTTGTAAGATTACTTTGATTGAGAAGCAAGCTAAAAAGATACTAATATTATTGATTAGATGTTAAATTGAAAAATAGGGATGCATGGAGATCATATCGCAACTGTGGATTATTTAGCAACAACTTTCTTTTGGTACGAAAGGATCTTCATTAGGATGCTCTACAAGAATGCTGAGCAATCACTACTACCAAAAAAATAATTTTTTTTGGATAGATCAAAAGACGTTAGGAACAATGTTTTATTTATCATAAGAAAAATACTATATATACTCACCTTCTCTACTTCAAATTTTTACTCCAACACTTAAAATTTTGATGTAAACGCTGTTACAAGAGCCCATATAAAGAAAATAATCTATCCACGCCCACCACATAAGGTAGTAAATTTAAAAGCGTATAATTTGGGAGTACATGTAATAGAACTAAAACGTAATTTTCGTGCAATAGGGACAAACATTCAATGCACTTTGGTACGTTTAAAAATTCATCAGCGTAATGCCAAACTTTGGCCAACAGTCATTTAATTATTTTTTGACATGTTTAAGTTGAAAAATGTTAAAAATCTTGAAATAGAGTGTCTCCGTCTTGTAACATATTATAAAAATTTTTAATGAAGAATTAATATTGAGAATGTTTTTTAAAAATATTGTGGAACCAACAAACCCAAAAGGAAGTAGAAACATGGTCTCCCTCTTCCCATTCTATACACACACATACACACACACATATGTATGATAGGGAATATTATCTGGGTCGCCTACTTTGTATAATCGCCGGACCTCGACCCACTTTCCCATGTTGGGTCCGTCCACCCACTCCCGGTCTGTTCGATCTCTATAATATGGGAGACCACCTGTCCATTCCAGTCCATTTTGTCAATATATCATCGAGCTCGGATTGACCATTCAGGCCCTCAGATCCCGACCTTTACCCTCAAGAACATCACCAGTAATCGCTTCGCATTTGGCCAGCCCACAATGGGGCTCAATTCGTCTATGTTAACTAGGGCTCGATTTTTCCCTGTTAACTCTAGTCAAAACCCCCTCTTCGGGTTTACCAAAGACATGATCCACCCGGAAGGTATCGTTCGGTTGTCCGTCGAAGTGGGGTCTCCTCCATAAACTTTGAAGGTGGAGATGGAGTTTGTCATGGTGAGCTTGACCTGCATCCACAACGTCATATTAGGAAGCCCGAGAATTGCCAAGATCAGAGCAATCATTTCCATGCCCCATCTTTGCATGAAATTCCATACCCCGGGTGGAGTGGGAGTGCTCAAAGCTAACCATCGTTCTACCCGCCAGTGTTATGTTAAAGCCGTTCAGAAATAGGAAACCGAAACCATAACCCGGAGAAAGGATGAAGCAGCTCGAGCCGTCGGAAGAGGTCGAGGAAGTGATCCTGGATGAAGCTCGACCTGATCTCAAAGTCAAGATTTGGGCGCCATTAAGCCCCAAGCTCAAACAGTCGGTATTAACTACACTGCGATAATACTCATATATCTTTGCCTGGGGACCACAGGACACGCCGGGCATTGATAGATTACACAAACCTAAATAAAGATTGCCCGTTAGACCCTTACCCGCTACTGAGTATTCATTAGATGGTAGACGAAACGATATGGGCTGCTTTGATGAGCTTTATGGACGCCTTATCATCAGATTATGATGGCTGAGGAAGATGAAAAAAAACTACTTGTGTGACTCCATATGGGTTATTCTGCTACCGGGTTATGCCGTTTAGCCTTCGCAATGCGAGCGCGACATACCAAAGGATGGTGAACATGCATTTTGAAAGTTTGCTCAGCCGGACCATGGAAGCTTATATATACGACATGCTAGTGAAAAACGCCGAGCAGGACACCCATCAGCATGACCTTAGGGCTTGCTTTGATGTCATGCGCAAATAACGGATGCGACTTAACCCGGCCAAGTGCACCTTTGCCGTTCAAACGGGAAAATTCCTGGCCTTCATGATGACAAAGCGAGGGGTAGAGCCTAACCTGATCAAGGTTAAAGCCACCAAGGATATGCAGCCACCAACCATCATCCGGGAAGTACAACAATTGACCGAACGACTAGCAGCACTGAATAGATTCCTTTCTAAGATAGCAGAGCGGGCCCATCTGTTCTTTCAAGTTTTGAAGAAAACCATTGCCTTTGCTTGGAGTGTCGAGTAGGGGTGACCAAAAAATCAATTAACTGCTCGATAACCAATAACCGATAACCGAACCGACTGGAAAAATTGGTTATCGGTCGGTTTCGATTTTTAATTTTAAAAAAAAAATTGGTTTTATGTTATTTCAGTTACTATTCGATTTTTGGGTATATATATATATATGTATATAAAATTTCAATAGCGATGTCTGCCAGCCCATTCATATTTACCCCATTAAGCAATAACCCTAATTCTTTAAATCCTCTAATCCCTTTTTCAGATCTGCTGCTTCTCGACTTCTCCTCTCCATGTCTCGCAGCCACACTTCGTCTTCCATAGACCATACTCCACCACAGTTTCGCAACCACAACTCACAGATGACACAACCAAGACGAAGATTCTCCACGGTCATCTACGCCTCACGCTCTCCGTCCTCCACCCTCGGCGACACTCCGGCCAGGCAGTCCGCAACTCCTCAATCACTCCCTCACACCTCGATCTTCAAATCCTTAGCAACTCTGGTTCAATGTAAATTTTTATTTTTTATTAAAATTAATTCTCATAGTGTTTGAAAATTAATTTTGGAGTATTTGATTAATTGTACAGTACAACTTTGAAAAAGTTACAGGCTGTACAGTATAATTAATTCTGGAAAATTAATTTCAAATATGTACACGGTGAAGTCTGATGATAGCCATATAGGGTAGCTAGTGGTAAGGAGTTTACAGCATCTTGTCGAACTATTTCATACGTGATATTGTGATTTATCATGGTGATATTTTTGAGTCTCAAGTCTGTAAATTTTGGACATTATGTATTTATGCTATTATGTTTGTATCAGTTATCATTGTACCATTGTATTCTTAAGTGTTAGGTTTTTCAGTAACCAACATAACCGACCATCGGTTTTCGATCGGTTATAGCATTTAGTTCGGTCGGTTATGATAGAAAAAAATTCTCATCGGTTTTTCGATCGGTTATGTAACCGACCGATCGTTTGCTCAGCCCTAGTGCCGAGTGCTAGGCCGCTTTTAACAGCCTAAAAGAATACCTGATGTCATCGATCGTGTTATCTTGACCAAAACCGGGTGAGAAGTTGCAAGTCTACTTATTTGCGTCAGACAGAGAGGTGAGCATGGTCTTGTGCCGTACTAATCTTTAGGGGTTGCAAAGACCTATATAATACGTCAACCATGCGCTACAAGGATTTAAAGTTCGATACTCCCGCCTCGATAAGGTTGTCTTCACGTTATACACTGCGACAAAGAAGCTTACACCTTATTTTTAAGGGAAAATCATCCGGTGCTCACCGATCAGCCGATTGGTACCATTCTTAGGACGTCCATCTCCTCAGGATGATTGATTAAGTGGGCTATAATGCTCACATAGTTCGCCATCGAATATAACCCCAGACCTGCCATAAAAGACCAAGCTTTGGCTGACTTCGTGGTGGAATGCTCGGCTAGAGAGGCAGACCCAACAACTTTTCTGGATCCACGGACGGATCGAGCAGTAAAAAGGGGGCAGGTGGGGGTCTCAAGGTATACTATGCCCTGGTGTTCCAGTTTAGCCCGACCTACAATGAGGCAGAATATGAAGCGTCTATTGCCGGCCTGCGTTATGTGAAGGACCTTGGTGCGCGTTGTGTCAAAATCCGAACGAATTCTGCCTTGGTGGTTGGACAGGTCTTGGGAACCTTCGAAACGAAAGGTGATCGTTTGGCCTGGTATAGAAATCAAGCGATGTCCATGATCGACGACTTCCAAGCATGAATCGATCAAACATGTACCCCAAACTGAAAATGCAAATGCCGACATGTTGTCCCGGTTACCACATGAAGCCCCAGAATATATTATAGAGATAGCTCGAATTATTGATGTCCCGACTACCAGATTGGATCACGGACTTGTGTGGGTACATTGAAAACGGGGCGATACTAGAGGATGGGACCAGAGCACGAAAAGTCAAGCTCCGAGCCCCTAGATTTCAGATCTTAGATGGGCGGTTATACAAACATTCCTATGGGGGTCCCTTATTGAGGTGCCTATCTAAGTTCGAGGCCGACCTCGTCATGAATGAGTGACATTCTGGAATCTGCTCATCGCACCAAGGCGGGAGAGCGTTGGCTCGGCGAATTATGTTGATTGGCTATTACTGGTCGTCTATTCAACTGGATTGTGAGAAGCTTGCGAAGTCTAGCAAATCGTGTCAAGTTTTCACAAAGACCCTGGGAAGGTCAACCACATTTTACGAACCAGTCAGCTCGGCCATTCCCTTTGCTTGGTCGGGGTAGACATAGTAGGCCCCTTTTCATCATAGTGGCAATTGATTACTTTTCAAAATGGGCCGAGGCCAAACTGTTGGCTACAATCACAGCTCAACATTGTGCTTGATTCTTATGGAGGAATGTTATTTCAAGATTTGGAGTACCGGTCCAGCTTGTCACTGATAACGACCGACAATTCGAGAGCGAATACTTCTAGAATTTTTTAGCCACTATGGGTACCATGTTAGTCCAAGCATCTGTAGCTTACCCCCCCCCCCCAAGGGTAACGGTCAGGTAGAGAACGCAAACCAGACTATATTGGAAGGGTTAAAGAAGAAGTTGCACTTAGCTGGACGTAACTAGGCGGATGAGCTGCCCTACATCCTATGGGCGTACCAGACCACACCGCGAGAGGCTACGAAAGAAACACCCTTTTCCTTGGTATATGGGGCGAAAGCTTAGTTACCCATCGAAGCATGGATCCCAACCACCCGGGAGAAGGCCTTCGATGTCGATGGGAATGAGCTGTTGATGGTTTTGGATTTGGATTGTTTAGAAAAGAAGAGAGAAATAGTTGCTCGGAGGATAGTCGATTATCATAAGAAGGTTAAGGCTTACCACGATGCTCGGGTCCGACCTCGTTATTTCCAAGTCGATAACTACGTCCTTCAGGAGAGGAAGGCTAGCTATCTGCTCGATGGACTTCCGCCATTGAATAATCAGTTCAGCTCGATGCCATCTTGTTGCTCGGAGGCCTGTTCGGTCGTCTGATCGGTGGCATCTTCAAATAAGGGAGCTGGCCCGGGATCTAGAACTTCGTCCGGCAAGATGGCCAGCACCTTGGGATGGTCATTCTCATCCACGGCTGCTTCCAACGCTGCCCACACCTCTCCTTGCATAGCCTGGCACCCACTCATGAACGCCTAGGTCCCATAAGTATACATCAGGTCCTCGCCGACTTATGTCTTGGAGAGAGCACGAAGAAAGGTCTCGGCCAGCCCGAGCTCCTTACAAAGATGTTCAACCAAGAGGGTGGGGGTTCACCGCGGCGTCGAAGAAGAAAGACTAGGAGGTGCGGTAGTCTTTGAGTTGAAGCTTAGCATTATTAGCCCGGAGCTTGGCCGCCTTCACAGCTTGTTCGTGTGCCTTCATTTGCAGCTTCAGATCTTTTAGCTTCTCCTGCGACCGACCTAAAGCCTACTTCACCGGGGAGACCTCTTTTTGGTGTACCTCATCCGACTCCCTAGCCCTAACAAAGAAGCCGGTGACCAAGTGGGCCATATGCATTGACAAGCGCCGAGAGTTAGCATAAAAAAAAGAAAGTAAAGTTGCCTGGACGATAAAAATCGCAACTAACCTGCATCAGGTCCCGGGCAATCCTCTTTCCGAGCTGGTTGGTTGACCACCCCTTTGTCAGCTCGGGAGGTGCTGCTGCCGCACAGATCTTGCAGAGTAAGGCAACAGGATGATCGTCCCCATATTTCAAAAAGACGAAAAATGATCGAGGTCGTCGAGGTGTGAGTTGACCGGTGCCTCTTGAGGGGGGAAACTTCTTCAACAATTGACTCTGACACCTTCTCTTTCCCCCTCTTGATCGAGGATCGAGTAATCACCACATCAGAACCAGGACTGACCGGACGCGTGGTGGTTAAGGGGATGCTGGCTAGAATGACCACTTCCGTTGGAGCACCCGATCTAGGGGTGTCATCCTTTTTGGAACCCATGCTTATTTTGGTCACTAGGGCGGGTGGAGCGGCTGGAACAGGAAAACTCCTCATACCTGCAAGAAGAAATGGTGTTAGATTTCACCGATCAATCCGACCAGTCACCTATCGCGCTCGGGCCAAATGCTAGAGGCCGCATAGCTACTATTACTACGCCTTCTTTGGAAAATATTTCCTATCGAGGTCGTAGTGCAAGGGCTCTAGTTTGGCCTGAGCGTATTCCTCTGAAGTGTGAAAGACCATGTAATCGTAAAACTTGGATGATATCTTCACGGCGGCATCTGAGAGGGCCCATATTATGGTGGGACGAGTGTGATCTGTGTAGTGGCTCGCTCAGGTGCGAGGGATCGGCAAGGGCTAAGGGTTCCTGACCGACAAGATACAGTTTTTCTACCCTTTGTTGTTATCTGGGAGATTCAAGATTGTGCACAAATTCCCTCGGGACTGGATACACAAAACACCTCCCCGCGCTAAGTAGATAACGTCCGGACAAAGAACACAATCCGAAATAGCTCGAGGGTGCACGAGAGACTATGCTGGGCACATATTTGTAGAAAACAAGCCAATATTTGATGGCCATTAGGGCTGATCTGCCCAGGTAAAACCCCGTAATATATCATGAAACCCAAGAGAAAGGGTTGAAAAGGAAAGGTGAGCGGGGCCCGGAGGGAGTCTAGGTGGACCCCGAGCGAATACCCTTGCATCATATCGATAATATTCCCTCAGGATCGATGGGCGTTAAACTTAACCCAGCCGGTCAAAAGCGCGGTGATCTCTTCAGTCTTGACCAGGGTAAGGAGGTAGGTGTGTCGGTTTAAACCTTCAGTGTTCAGAAATTTCCTACGGATTGAACCGGGGGGAGTGGAGTCAAGTGGTAAGTCTGCCAGCCAATATAAGGATTGGCGTACGACCCGAGACGACTTGCCCTGACCAGAGGTCCCAACGTCCTTGGTCACTAATGTTACGATAACAGGCCGAGTCTTGGCTTCGCCCATAGGAAAGACAAGACAGTCTTCGGGATTAGCGACCGGTGGTCGGGAAAGCTCGACTGGTCCGTCCTAGTACGTCTTGACCGCATGAATAATCGAGTCGTAAGAGGAGACTGAAAAGGAGCCTATCTCGACCGAATCATCATAATCCCGGGCTAAGAGGCTTTGGCTGTCAGAGTCGGACATGCCTTCACTTTAAACGTAAAGGAAGACGTCTTAGTTGAAGACGACCCAGGAAAAATAAATTCTACTCTCGAGGCCGGGTTAATTAATAGTAAAACCTACGCTCGAGCCTAGGTTACATAATAATAAAAGTGAACGACAAGTGTTAAAGTCGAGAAAGGATCGTACCTTCGAAAAACCTTTGTGGTGGATCAGGGGAGAGTAACTACCGTTATGAGTTGTGATTCAAGTTCAACAGGTCGGTAAGTTCCGGTCTCTGAATAGCTAAAGGTGTGAAGTAGAATCCGTTGTTAGCGCTTACTATTTATAAGGGGCCCAGGAACGCGAGGCGTTTTGAATTTCAAACCCTAACGCTGATCCCGATGGGGAACCGTTGTTCGCAACGTGTTCTCGGCCAGAGGGTCAAGATGGCATCACCCTGACGTAAGCCGTTTTAACGCAAAGTTTCAGCCCTGATTCAGCCGACTAATGCTCTTAGCCCGAACTAAGGGGGGCTACTTGATAGGGAATATTATCCGGGCCGCCTACTTTGTATAATGACCAGACCTCGACCCACTTTCCCATGTTGGGTCGGTCCACCCGCTCCTGGTTTGTCCGCTCTCTATAATATGGGAGACCACCAGTCCATTCCGGTCTATCTGGTCTATATATCATCAAGCACGGATTGACCGTTCCGGCCCTCAGATCCCGACCTTTACCCTCAAGGACATCACTAGTAATCGCTTCGCATTTGACCAGCCCACAATTGGCCTTCATCAAGATCGGTGCATGGCCGCCACGCGACCACCATGCTGAATAACCGGTACATGTCAACTGGTACCCTATATATACCGCATTTAATGTTATGAAAATGACTTTTGGTTGTTTTCACATATAAATAGCTAAGTAGCTTAGAGACCTCTAACATACTGTTACGTTGACTGGGCTACCCTTACCGAAACAACTCATTTGTATCCGAATTAACATTAATAAAGTACTTTTGACCATACCCGTGCGTATATACTTTATTATCAATATAGATGAGATCTAGTATGGAAATTTGTTGAGGTGCGAACATGCGGTGTAATCAGAGCCATTGATCAAATCTAGATCAACAGCTCAAATCAATGAAAATTAAAAAAATATTAAAAAACAAAAGAAAGAAAGAAACTCGCATCTAAAAAGAAACCACGCACCTTAACCTTAAGCATTAAAATAGTGCACCTTAGGTACACAAACCACGCACCTTAAGGCTTAAGCACACAAACCATGCACCATAAGAATACAAACCACGCACCTTAAAGTTTTTAATGGCGCACCTTAAGTATTATAATTGACGCATAAGTACACAAGTCACTTACATTAAACACACAAACCACGCACCTTAAGCACACACACAATACAACTTAAATTTAAAAATGACGCACCTTAAGTATTATAACTAACACGCCTTAAGTATTAAAATGGTGCACATTAAGCACACAAACCACGCATCCTATGCACACAAACCACGCACCTTATGTTTGAACAACTGAACAACTGACTCACCTTGAGCACAAATACCACACACCTTAAGAAGGAAAACCATGCACCTTAAGCACATAAATCACACACTTTAAGTTTGAAAACTTAGCACAGAAACCACGCACCTTAAGAAAGAAAATCACGCATCTTAATAAAGAAAACCACGCACCTTAAGTTTGACCTAAACGCAAAAAAGATCAAATTGCCACCGCGTTTTTTTCTTTTTTAATCTGTTTTCAATCTGGACGGTTTTCTTTAGCGAGATCAACAACTTTCGTTCAACCCCATATTTCACCTAGGCACAATATCCAAATCTGATCTCTTTTATATATACATATATATATATATATCTATATATATATATATATAATTGTGAACCCAAATGGAAATGGAAACGTGGTTTTGCTTTTCTTCTTCCCCTCTTGTTTGTACAAACCATATTGACATCTTATAATTCTACACTGACTTTTGTTAACCATGTGACATATTGTACTTTTATATTCTATAGTTATAATAGTAATGGTTAGTAATTAGTCAATAGTCAGTACCTATAGGATAGGAAAGTTTTATGCTAACTCTCATATAGGTACTGTATCTCCCTGTAATTCTGTTAAGCAATCATAATCTACGTTCATCTGGTATTAGCTAGGTTAGATCCTCTCTCCTCTCTCCAACCCCATACCTTCCCGTAACCTTTTTCCGATGGCATCACCGGCTAACGAGGGTGCGATCACCCCCTCTCTCGCCACTGCACCACCGCCGGCACCCACCCTCTCCACGGCCAACCACTATATTTCTATCAAACTTACCGCGCGTAACTACATTTATTGGAGAACGCAAATCATGCCTTTTCTCCGTAGCCAAGGTCTGTTGGGTTACCTCGATGGTACACTACCGTGCCCGCCGCCCACGCTTTTCGCCACCGTGCCGTCATCGGCTGCTGCCCCGTCGCCACCGGTCCCAAATCCGGCGTACATACCATGGGTGCAGCAGGACCAAGCGATTCTTTCGCTTATCGTCTCCTCCCTCACCAGTGAGGTCATGTATTTGGCCGTCGGCAAGGAGACCTCGCGTGCCGTTTGGGTCTCCCGGAAGCAGCGCACTGTTGCTCGTTCATCAATTGAAGCCGAGTACAAGGGCTTAGCTGATGTTGCTGCGGAGGTAACGTGGGTCGTTTCCTTGCTCCGCGAGTTGCGATTACACTCGGGTTAGCCCGCGACTTTATGGTGTGACAACTTTGGCGCTACTTACATGGCAGCTAATCCAGTTTTTCATGCCAGAACTAAACACGTTGAGGTCGATTATCACTTTGTTCGAGACAAATTCGCTTCAGGTGATTTCACAGTCAGTTTTGTGTCTACTCAAGATCAGCCCGCTGATATCTTCACCAAACCATTGCCTGCTCAGCGTTTTCAAACTCTTCGTACCAAGCTCAATGTCGGTTCCTCACAACCTTGTGCTTGAAGGGGCGTGTTAACCATGTGACATATTGTACTTTTATATTCTACGGTTATAATAGTAATGGTTAGTAATTAGTCAATAGTTAGTACCTATAGGATAGGGGAGTTTTATGCTAACACTCGTATAGGTACTGCATCTCTCTGTAATTCTGTTAAGCAATCATAATCTACGTTCATCACTTTCTTTTTCATTTTTTTTTTAATAAAACTTATAACTTATTTTAAATTAAAAGTAAATTATAAACATTACTTGGTGAAATTCAAAGAGTTTAAAACAATAGTGTATTTTGAAACGGTACTCCTAAAACTTCAAATATACTATGTCAAAAAATTTATATCATGTATATATATATATATATATATATATATATATATATATATATATATATATATATATATATATATATATTAG
>NC_044919.1:17476641-17540840 GCF_003576645.1 Ipomoea triloba | reverse complement strand
TTTATAACATATATATATATATATATATATATATATATATATATATATATATATATATATATATATATATATATATATATATATTAGGGTCACACTTGTGTGAGACCGTCTCACGGATCCTTGTTCGTGAGACGGGTCGGGTCGGGTCAAAGTACTATGCAAATGTCATACTTATATGCTCAAATATAACACTAATCAAAAATACAATTTTTGTTATTTATAAGAGGAAAAGTAATACATTTTTCATAATAAGTAATGTTTACAAGTGCCCCTTACTTATAAGGGCAAATATAATACTTTTAAATCGAAATGTAAAAGTATTGTATTTTCCCTTAAAAGTATTACATTTATCCTTACAAGTAACAAAAATTTTATTCCTGATTAGTATTACATTTGAACATATAAGTATGACATTTGTGCATATAAGTGTTACATTTGCATCTCGACTCGACTCGACTCGACCCGACCCGACCCGACCCGACCCGACCCGTCTCATGGTGAGACGGTCTCACACAAGTTTTTGCCTATTTTTTTATTGTTCCAACGTACCAATATGTTGGAAATACGTTTTCTATATGAAATTTCTGACAAATTAACTATTTTTATACGCAAAAAAGAGTGGCTGATTTTGTTCATTTATTGGTCATACGTCGCTAATTCCTATACTAATCGAGTATGTTAGAAGAGTGCGTTGAAACATTGATATTTTCTAGTAATATATATATGGCTTAAGAATGGGAAGGGGCCAATGCATGGCTATGTGGATCCATAGAACATGATAGATATATAGCTATATGAAATCATATGCAGCTTCTATAAAGGCATAAAGCTAATGGTAGGTCCTGAAGAGTCACCTTTACTACCACTCTATACCACAAAACCTGTGAAGTCCAAAATGTTGAAGAGATTTGCAAGTGAACTAACTAATGATGAGGTGCATTTTGTTGACCCTTTTTCAAGTTTTTACATGTACTGTACTCCAACACAATATAGTAAAGATTGTGTGCAAAATGATGATCATATACGTTCAAATTGAAGGAAAAGAAGCTTTTGTTGCAAAGGGATATGTGCAAATTTCAATGAAGTATGTGGTGATTTCTTGAGGTAATTAATTAAAGTGAAGGTTTCAATCATCCATCCTTAACCAAAGATCAAGGGTTCGATCCTTGACTTTGGATATGGAGCAACCTTAAATCTCCAGATCATCAGTTGTCCCACCCAGTAAAAGTGCTTACAATTCAGCGAGGGAATTAGTCACTGTGTTCGACGGTGAAAACCCTGAGCTACACCCAAAAAAGAAAGTAAAGATTTCAATATCAAATAAATTTTAAATTTTACGATATTTTATTTTTCTTTTCTTTTTTGGTGTACCTTTAGCAATAAAATGGGGAATTTGTTGTGCCACTAAAATGGTATTGAAGTAGTCCATATAAGTGTTATCCTACTGGATGGTGCATATGAAACTTGAAGGACAAAATGTTGTTATCTTGTCTTACTCTACACTATGAAGGATGAGTATTTGTATAGTAGATTGAAGTATTATCATGGTGATTGTTGAATCGTGCAATCATATCCCATTGAGGTTTAATAGTTTGGCGTGCACCAACATATAGCCAATATTAAAGTTGAATATCCTAATTGTTATTAGGATCAACAGCTAATCACTACGCCAAAAGTAACATTTATATAGTAGCGAAGCCCACCAATTCCCTACGTATGCACCATGTCTTAACTGCACAATTTTTGCTCTTTAGACTCAAATTAATGACCTGATTCTGATACTACTTGTTAGGATCAAGCGCTTACCACTACGTCAAAAGCTATAGCTAGTAGAAAATGCGTAACTTTATTTCCTTATAAATTGTCATCACTTTTTCGAGAGATAGGATGCTAGACTTGGCCATTTACCGACCTCCGCCCAACACTAATTAAAAGAAGAGGTAGCTCCCAACACTAATTAAAAGAAGAGGTAGCTCTTAATTAGATATATAGTAAATGTATATGAAGTATGTTGAATTATTGTACACTAAATTCTAATATTTTTGTTTCTCTTCTCTCCTTTATATTTATTGCAATTTTAATATCAATTGAACTCAGTCTTGGTATGTTTTATTTCATAATATATTTAATTATTGAATACATGTATATATATATATATATATATATATATATATATATATATATACATACTTCTAAAAGACTAAAGCTCCTAGCTTTCTTCCCAAATATATTTTAATAAACTTTTAAGTTCAAATGATGGGATTTGTTGGACTACTGTTGAGCTGGTGGTATAGTGCCTGTTACTGCTGACATGTGTGAATGCGATAGAGATGAGGTTTGGGTGTCATTTTTTGATAGAAAAGTGAGGAACTTATGACAGTGAACAAAATAGTTTGAGTTGAAATTAAGATAACAAGTTTTTTTTTTTTTTTTGTAAAAGGCAATTTTAAGTTCGTATCATACTCATATTAATAAGATTAGTAGTTTAATAATTCTGAGAGAGCTAATTTCATTTTTGGTCCAAGACTTATAAGCGCCATTCCACTTTTAGTCTTTTTTTTTTTTTCAAAACATCACATTTTGGTCCTACTATTATTGTGGCATGACCATTTTTTGTTATTTATCAACAAAATCGTTAAAACTATCATAAATGCAAGGGCATTTCGGTCTTCAAATAGGAATTTTTTTCAAAAAAGTAAAAATAAAATATAGCGGATCAACTTACTTTATAAAAAAAAAACATCAAAATGTCCTTGTATTTAACGTCATTTTAACGATTTTGTTGAAGGAGAACAAAAAATGGTCATGCCACAATAATATTAGGACCAAATGTGGATGTTTTAATAAAAAAGGACTAAAAGTGGACTACCAAATATTCATCTAGAACCAAAAATAAAATTAACTTTGTTACAATTTAGTATCTGAAGCACAAAAAGCCAACACCCTGACTAAGGATTGAACCTATGACCTCTCATTTGGGAAGGGCACAGCTATACTGCTTGACCACAAGGCTTTTGGCAAAAATTTGAATTGATAGTGAAGCCTTTTGAGTATAGAATTTAATTTTTTTAGAAAGTTACCATAAACACTTAAAATGATTATAAATTAATTATATCAATTTTATCTAAAATTATGATTTCACTAAAACTGCAATAAAATATTTTATTTTTTTTTTGAAAATGAAATATTTTAAATTATTTTAGCTTATTGAAAAAGAATGATATTTTAGATAATAAAAAATAAACTTATTAAAAGTGGGTTGGACGTATATATAGCATGAATGAACTGTACACTCTAACTAATTGGATTCTTAGAGAATGTCTAACTTTGTTGCCATCTGACTTTGATCAAACAATATCACCTAAGATCCAGAACCAAACATCTTTAGCGGCAGGAATTTATTGTTAGGGTTCAGACGAATGCTTATTGTTTATTGAGTAGATGCTATGAATGTGGGTTACTTTTTTTTTTTTTTTTTAATTATTCAATCCGGCCATCAATTCACTTGGAATTGCTGACTTTGTTATAGTGTTAACGTGATTATGTATTAACATGTTTTAAAGGTTTTTTTTTTCTTTTTTTTTTCTTTTTAAATACATCAAAATGTAAAGAAACATATTTGTAATCAATTTTAAAATTATATTATTTTTATTCTAATAATATAACTTTCATGTAACTCCTCTCTAAGAGAAGTCCGAATTGTTATGCTCTAGTCCATCTTACGTCGTGGTCCTTGTGGATCATGGTCCAAAAATTACATTTACAATTGATATATTATATAGATATTGTTAACAGTTTATGTGTCTATAAATAAATTAAAGGCACGTAGTAATTAAAGACATAATTGGTTAAATGCAAACACATAATGTGATAATTGCACATACATAATATATAACATACTCCCTCTGTCCCATTTTACCTGTCCTATTTACTATTCATTGGTCAAATCAACTCTTCTTCCTTGCTTATTTTCTTTAGTAATTTTTTATTATTTTTAAATTTAATTTTTTTGTGTTTAATAGTACTTTTAATGTAGTTTCTAAATATATAAATTTTATATATTAATGCTAAACTTAATATTATGAAAAATTAGATTAAAAATAAGTTCAGTCTTTTCAAAAAAAAAAAAAAGTTCAGTCAAGCCTCGTTAAACGAACCAGACAACCAAAATGGGACGGAAGTAGTATTTGTTAACTGTAGACACATAATATGTTGTAACATATTATGTATTTTTAGTTACCATATTACGTGTTTATAGTTAATATGTTATGTGCATTTAATTTATTTATAAACACAGAAACTGTTAACTGTATGACACATCATCTGAATATTATTTTGGAACAAAATTCATTATACATTTATACGGTAGATCCTGGTCCATGGTATAATTTGTCAGAGATGCGGGATGAAAAGAATAATTAATCTTTCGGCCTTTTTGAATTAGCCCTCAATTCAACAACCCATACCAATTCATTATATTGATAGAACCTAGACCCTACCTTCTCAACAACCTCTGTACACGGTGCATGCATTCAGGGCTTCTTTCATGTTCATTCCCACCACACCTCTCACCAGTCCGTTTGCTTATGTTTACCTACTTGCAATTCTTCTACTTTAATTTATACAATACAATACAAACAGCGCTGTTAGGAATTTGATTATTAAATAGAGAAATAAGTGTATTCTTAGCCTGTATTTGGTTAATGGGATTACGCCCTAGGAATGGAAATTAAAATCATAGTTAATGTTTGATTGTCAATTTTTTAAAACACAACTATGAGATTTGATTACCCCTTCAATTAAAATTTTTGGCACATGCCTAATTAAAAACATATATCATACCATCTTATTGGTAATTTAATTTTTAAGTTTGATTAGTTGCTTTTAGATTTTTGTTTTGCTTTTTTTGTTCATATTGGTGCTTTGGATGTCAATATATTAGATCAATTGTCTTAATTTTATTTATTTATTTATTTTGTAATTTTAAAGCTTTTATTTCCATTATAGGATTATACATAACTAAACATCATCATTCCAATTCAACCATACTACCAAACATGCAAAATCTATACTTTTACCAAAACCCATTACCATTACCAAGTACTCCGTATTTGATTTCCATTTTGATTCCGATTTTCATGTGCGAACCAAATACATCATTAGTCTTTTAATTATGTTGCTCTAGTAGTTTTAGTCACCATTTTTAATTATTGCAGAATATGTTCTTACTTTTATAAAAAAAAGTTTTGATTTTTAGCAATGGAACTGTAAACGTCAACTTTAATGCAATCTGGTTCATATATAGTCCATATCTGATTATTAGCAAGTGTTTTTTACTAATTAAAAGTCATATGAATGGTATTTCTTTTAAATTGAGGCTTACGGTTTTGTTGCTCAAGAGACAAAAATTACAATTTTTTATTATAAATAAAGTTATGGGTGTATTAGGGAATAGGAGAAAGAGAAGAATTAAAATGCAAGTTAAAGCCTAATGCTGCCTCCCTTTTCTCTCTAAAACAAAAAGCTTTTCTCTGCTGCTCAACTTCGGCTTTTACCGTCGGCCTCCGGCCGGAGCTCTAATGGAGCTTTGAGCCGGCGGTTTTGGTCACCTTCTACGTTTACTCTCGCTCTTCTTCCGCCTCGACCACCGTCGCAGCTCCGTCCGCCTCCGACCACCGTCACAGATCTTCTTCTTCCGTTTTCTTTCTCTTTAATAAAATAATAGTAGGTAGGTATTGGGATTTGTGTTGGTAGTCTTGAACTCCCAACCCTACTTTGGCTTTACCACTTTTTATTTTTTCTATTATTGTGTTTTCCTCTCGTTACTTTCACGGGCTTTTTCCTCTCGTTACTTTCACGAGCTTTTCATTATCATTAGCATAAATCGTTTAGTTTGGTTTCGGCAAGTGTTAATCTTATCCTGGGACGAGCAAAAAAGAATGATGATGAAGACCCAGATCTTTGATGAAGCTTTAAGCTTCTTGAAGGAACATAGCTTCTTAGTTATGAAACAGTCTGCGATTCAAGTTTTCTATAGCATAGTTAGAAAAGTTGTTTCTAAACCAGTCTGACTGTAAGGAATGGTTTACCATTTCATTGATCGTTGATGTAAACGTTTTATGTTATGAATTAATGGAATAGCTACGTTTACCTTCAAAAAAATGCAAGTTAAAGCATAATATTTAATTTGAGAGATAAAAACACTTATTTTTTGTTTCTAGATAGATTGAGGCATTGACAGATGATAATGAAAAATAATGTGTTATAAACATTATATTGTACTGTAGACACTGAAATGTATTTAGTGATGGAAAACGACGTCCATATTTCTAATTGGTGCAGGCATGCACTTAATGAAAAATTTTCAACCATCAGTGCAGTGGAGCCGCCACCACCATGGAGACTTGATCGAGTAATGAGCGACATCTTGTTTAATGCTCACCTTTTATTAGAGGCATTAGTTTTAAGCAGCATAGATCTGAATATCTCTTCATACCTTATTATCATCATCATTGATGGGGATGGAATAAGGCTCGGGGTTAGAAGCTCGACATGAACGAAAGAGACGACCAATGTTGAGGAAGAGAGGGCTCGGAGGAAGGTAGGAGGACAGGGTGAAGCTCGGTCGACCATCGATCGATCGGCCGAAGGATCATAGGAAAGATGACAAGGCAGCTGAAGATATTAGACTCATAGTGATTGAACATAGCTATTGAAACGATTAATTACCATGGAGGAAAGGTCGGGGTAGTGAAACAAGGTGAGTATGGGTCAGACCGGATCGACCTTGTGTGGGGCCGAGGCAAGAAAGGCGGTGCACGAAAGGCGGCGCAAGGAAGGCGGCGTGAGAAGAATGGGGCAAGGCAAGCAGATATGGGAGTTTCCTAAAAGAACTCGGCGGTGGAAGGTAAGAGATATGGAAGGAAGGTCGAGATTGATTAGCTAGGAAAGTACCTAAAATGCAATAAAGAAAGGGTTCCTAAAGTAGTTTAGTAGTTTCCTAAGGGAGGGATCTCTCATAACTTGTATAAATAGGGGTTATAAGTCTCGAAAGTCATAACTTGTATAAATAGGGGTTATAGGTCTCGAGAGAGACAACAAGCAATCTAGCACACTTATAAGCAACTCATTGTATTCAAAGCAATCAAGTAATCCAAAGAGGGCCGAAAGGTTATTCTGTTTTTCCGATAGTGTTAGTCAATTTCTCGGTGGTGTTGGTCTGTCGTTCGACCATTCCGTGGGAGATAAAACCAACAATCATCATTGTTATTTTTGTTGGTTTTATGACTTATGGATAGCTAATGGTTGGCCAACACGATCGGTCAAGTAATGAGAATCTAGGAAATCGTAAAATATAGAGATAATATATGTATTGTATTGCTCAGAATTGTTTGTCTCCCTCTCATGTATGGGGTCTATATATATATATATATATATATATATATATATATATATATATATATATATATATATATATATATATATATATATATATATATATATATATATATATATATATATATATATATATATATATATATATATATATATATATATATATATATATATATATATATATATATATATATATATATATATATATATATATATATATATATATATATATATATATATATATATATTAGGCCTAGAGCCGTATAATCATACTTGGAGTCATTGTTAACATTAGGAATAACCGCAAATTTTACTGTTGATCACGGTCCACCAAACATGGCAGTTCTGGCATCAAAACGATGTCGTTTCTTTTAATGAAAAGAAACGACACCGTTTTTATCATGGTCCACCAAACATGATAGTTCTGGCATCAAAACTGTGTCGTTTCTTTGAATGAAAAGAAACGGCACCCATTCCGCGCCGTTCTACAAAAAGCAACTCTGTGTATAATATATTCAATTTCATTTTATATACACTGCAGTTCCCTTTCAATACAACTACAGTTTCATTTCGATATAACCACCATTTCATTTGATATTATAGACCCATATGTGAAACTGTTCAGTTTCATTTTATATACACTATAGTTTTATTACAACAAAACTACAGTATCATTTTGATATAACTACAATTCATTAAACAATATACATTCAAATATATATGTGAAACTGTTATTCAGTTTCATGTTATATACACTACAATTTTTTTCAACACAACTACAATTTTTTTTCAACAGAACTACAGTTTCCTTTTGACATAACTATAGTTTCATTCAACATTATACACTCAAATATCACTACTACAGAAAAACGATACTACGTCGCCCAATTAACATCGATTTTTAAGAAACCGACGTTTAATGTTAGTAAAATAAAACAAAAATAATATATATATTTATGACGTCGATTCTGGGCAAAAACCGACGTCATATTTTTTTAAAAAAAATATTAATACATACAATGTCGGTTCTCCCTAGAACCGACACCATATGTTCTAAATAAAATTTTAAAAAAATACGTAAAGACTTACGGCGTCGGTTATCAATAAAACTGATGTGGTATGCTCTAAATTAGGGCTATGCAGGCCCAACCCGTCAAACCCGCCCGACCCGAAACCGGAATACACACACGGAAAGGTTATCCGAACCCAAATCCCAAACCCACCCATTTAACCCCCCATCTCCGGTTTATTTGGCATCGGGTAGGGTTGGGTATTTCGCTACCCGAACCCGTCCGAAATCCATATATATATATATATATATATATATATATATATATATATATATATATATATATATATATATATATATATATGTAGGGTTAGGGTTTGGTCATTCGAGACCCTTCTCTTGTCTGCGCAGTCGCGACTCTTCTCCAGTTCTCCCTCACTAGTCACTCCCTCCGTTCTCTCAAGTCTCATCTGTGATTTCTCTCTTCTCCAGTTCTTCATTCTCTCTTCTCTGTCCAGCCTCCATCTTTGAGACAGAGTCTCTTACTCTCTTGGAGCCTTAGTGTCTCACTGACTCACTCTTTTGTCTCTGACTCTTCGAGACTTCTAGGGTTTTACCCGTTCTACACAGCCCTAACCCTACAACCCGTACTTGTGTTCGCTGTCCGTAATAGACGCCAGTGGTGGAAGCCCATGTGCGGTGTGATCGTGTCCAGTGGTGGTCTGGTGGAAGCCTCAAGCAGTCAGGCCAGTGGTGGAAGCCTGTGTGCGGTGTGTCCGTGTCCGATGTCCCTGTGTTGATTTGTTGAAGTTGAAACCCTAGTTCTTCGGGAAATAATTGGAGAAAACAAGTAATTTTTACTTTTATAAATTTTCTAGGGTTCTTGTGTACTTGTGTAGTATGTGTTATACTATTTTTTATGATTGATGCTGTGAATCCTGTGATTATACTGATTTGTGTGTAAATTTGTTGTAATGGTGAGTCTGGGAAGCTGTGAGTTTTTTAGCCCTAATTTTGGGTTCACTGTCTCACTAGCAGACACTCACTAAGCCCTATTTTTTGGGGCAAAACCATACAGATGATGAATTTATGCAAATTCCTGATATATGGTTCAAGTTTATGGTAATAGGACCCTTAAATTTGTACATATTGTATTTATGTAATATGTTTCATTTTGTACATATTGGTGGAAGTTGTTTTATGAATTTGTTGCCCTAATTATGAATTTATGATGAATCTGTTTTATTAATCCATTAACATGATAATGGATTTTATGGTGGAAGTCCATATCTATATGTCTGGCTGTTTGTATGTTTATAAATTATGAATGGTGGAAGTTATATGTCTCAATGTCTGCTGAGCAGTCTGTGGTTGTGTGTGATGTTGTAATCTGTCTGCTTTATTTGTTTATTTGGACATTTGTTTACTGATGCCCATCTGTATAGATGGAAAGCATCAGTGCATCTGGACACCCTCCAACCTCAACTGAAGAGGAACACGGAGTAGAAGCCCAAGGCACTGAGAGAAATCATCAGCAGCCTATGCCTTCTAATCCTGCTGTTTATACTAAGAAAAGGAAAGAGGTAGAATCTAGGTCCAAAGTATGGGATCATTTTGAAAAGATCCTTGATGCTGAGGGCAAATTACTCAAGGGAAAATGCCTTTATTGTGTAAAGGTTTTTGCATGTGAAAGTAAAAAGCATGGAACTTCCTCATTGAGAAACCATATGTTGGGCTGCTTCAAAAATCCTCACTCTAAGGATACAAGGCAGACCATTCTCACATTCAATGTTGTTTCTAACTCGGGAATAGAAGCATCTGAGGGGGTTTTGGGGACTTGGGTTTTCAACCAAGAGGAAATTAGGAGAGCATTATGTGAGATGATCATTGTAGATGAGCTTCCCTTTAGGATTGTTGAGGGACATGGGTTTAGGAAATTCATTTTTGTTGCCTGTCCTAGGTTCCAAATTCCCTTCTAGGTGGACCATCTCTAGAGATATTTACCAAATTTACCTAGATGAGAGAATAAGCCTCAAAAAGCTGTTTATGCTAAGCACCCAAAGGGTTAGCTTGACCACTGATACATGGACATCTGTCCAAAGGATCAATTACATGTGCATTACTGAGCATTTCATTGATGATCAGTGGAAGCTGAACTAAAAGATCATTTCCTTTGTCCTAGTTTCTTCTCATAGGGGGGAGTACATAGCCAAAGCCCTTGAAAGTTGTCTTATTGAGTGGGGAATAAAAAAATGTCTTCTCAGTTACTATTGATAATACCTCTTCAAATGACATAGCCTTGGGGGTTTTCAAGAGTAAGTTTTTATATTGGGGTGGGTCTTCTGTTAGGGTTCAGTATCTGCACATGAGGTGCATATATAGCCCATGTGTTGAACTTAGTGGTCCAAGATGGGTTAAGATTTGCAGATCCTTCTATAAAAAAGTTAGGGATGTTGTGAGATTGGTGAGGAATTCCCTGCAAAAAGACTCAAGAAGTTTAGAGAGCTTGCTGACCTAGTTGGGGTGGAAGCCAAATGTGCATTACAACTTGATGTTCCAACAAGATGGAACATCACATATGAAATCTTAGATTACCGTACTCATGATCTAAGATAATGAAAGAGTCTCCCAATGATTAAACCTATTTGTTAGATTTATTAGTTTACCCTTTAACTGCTTGCTGATCTAGTGCAGAGATAAGAACAATGAGTGTAAAAAATGCAATTATGAAATACAGATATTAAAGCAGTAAGAACACCAGAAATTGGTAACCCAGTTCGGAATCTGAATTCCTACGTCTGGGGGGCATCACTCTGATTGCCCAACTCTTCATTGATCAATACTGTGAAATGTACCACCAATTTACAGTTTGAGATTCACGCGGCAACTCTAGAAAATCATCACTGGCACCATTCTAGAGTTCAACCTTGAAGAGTTGACAAGAACTTGATCTCCCGATCTTCTTGGATTGAGGCTCCCCCTCAATGATAGCACGAATGGCATTCAGAGTGAAGACTTGCCCTATACTTCACGTAGAAGATGTATCTTGAATCAAAGGTAAGCTTTGTCAAGATTTCTTGTAATCACATATATGGAAACTTCACATTTAGATCTTCAGTGTAAAATCTCTCTAAACCAATCACAAGGGATTAGTCTCATATATATCTTGTTCTGGTTCTGGTAAGTTGTTGGAGCTTCCGTTACTAACCCTGATCCTCTTTCTTGCCTTTGTACAGTGTCTTGTTCAGTGAGTTGTCTTCAAAGTCTTCCAAGTCTTCTGATCTGTTTACTGAACTAAACTATTATAAACCTAGAACACTAACAGAGAACCTGTGTTTGAACTATCTGCTGAACTAACAGAATTGTTACAAGAGCTTGGTACAACTTCAGGGAGTTTCAAAACAGTTTTTTTTTTTTTTTACTTAGTAATTTTATTAACAACATATATCATGCTCAACACTGCCTGTTCAATACCAAAGGGTCTTTGAAGCTTATGAGGAGAATGATCCCTCACTGTCTGCTGCTTTATCTGATTCTGTTCCAAATTTTTTAAACTAGCTTTCTGTGCAAAGCTTAGTCCTCCTTCTGAAAGGATTCTATGAGATGGTTGTGAGAATATCTTGTTCTCTCTATGTCACTTCAAATAGTTTCTTTTCTAAGATTTCTGACTTGGGTTGCATGCTGGATGACATGATTACATCTGATACAAGCTCTGAAAAGGAAAACTGTATTTTTGTTTAAAGGTTTTGTGCATTCTGTATTTTTGTATGTTTGTTGATTTATTTGACTGATTGTGTGTTTTTTCTTCTGTGTTCTGTCTGCTTTTTTTAAAGGCAATGGGATCCCAAATGAAACAAAAATTTCAGAAATATTGGGGAGATCCAGAGAAAATGAACTTCTTGATATTTTATGCAAATATCTTGGACCCTAGGGATAAGATTGAGTATATGTCTGCCCAATTTGCCCAACTATATGGCGAAGAAAAAGGAAAATCGTGCTTTGATAAGGTTCAATCTTCTATGGTTGAGCTTTTTAATGATTATGCAGCCACCTATACTGTCCCCTCTAGTACTGTCACCTCTGAACCAGTTAATGTCCATTCTCAGACCTCAGTAAGTTCAGTTGGAAGACCTCAGTCTAGATTGAAAAGCCAGCTGAAAAAACAGATAATGGAGAGTGGTGGAAGTAGTAAGCAGACTGAACTGCAGATTTATCTAAGTGAAAACATAGTGGAAGATGGAGAGAATGGAGAGTTTGATGTGCTTAGGTGGTGGAAGCTTAACAGTGATAGATTTCCAATTCTATCTAAAATGGCAAGGGATGTGCTAACTGTTACAATATCAACTGTTGCCTTTGAGAGTGCATTCAGTACTAGTGGTAGGGTATTAGATGCCTTTAGGAGTTCCTTAACTCCTAAAATTGTGGAAGCCCTTATCTGTGCACAAGATTAGTTGATGGCACCTAATCACCCAATCTCTGTTGAGGAAAATTTGGATGAGGTTGAAAGATTGGAAAAGGGTAAATTTTCTAACTTTCTAGTTAAATAGTTAATTGTTATTTGTTAATTGTTAATTGTTATACTTTCTAAACTGTTTTGTTTCTTTTTTGTGCAGAATTATCCACTGGAGTTGCTGGTTCTTCACAAAGTAATGTTGGAACACTTCCAACAATCCATGTAATACATTTAGTCATTTATACATTTATTAACACCCTACTTTCAGTTTATATAGATGTTATACTGCTATACATTATGCATGTAACTATGTGACATTGTGAGGTCTTTGAGGCAAGCATACTGGTTACAACTGCTAAGTGGCTTGGTAACTTTTTTTTATAAATGTTGCTGCCCTTAGGAAGTTAAGCCCCTGAGTCTCTCATCTGGTAAGTTGTAAGGAATTGTGCCTTTCTGGAATCTGGACTTCTGGTTCTGGTATATCACTTTCCTTCATCTCATATTATGATATTCTCAAATAATCAATTGTCTAATGTAATTGTTTTTGGCTATGATGATGTTTCCACCATTAGTCTGAATTAAAAGGACTTTGGGAGTTTGGGTTGGTATGTTGCTCTGATTGAACTCAAGAAGCAATTTGCCCCCAACTCTAACATGAAATTACAAAAAGTACTCTGAGCTTTTTTTTTTTATCTTAAGTTCTGTGTAGTTTTCTACTCAATTCAGTGTATTGTTTATCACTTTATTGTCTTTTAATGATTTTCAAGCTTTAATGAGCAGGAAGAAGAATAGAGGGATAACAAAATTGACTTTTGAGTGGCTAATTGGTGGCTGATTGCTGCCTTGCTGGTTGCTGATTGCTGTTGAAATCCTTGAACTACTGATAGCTGGCTTTTGCTACCTTAGTCCTTAGAGGCTTAGACAGACAGATATTTTGTGTTTTTGTAAACTGTAAACATTTGTGAACTGTAACAATCCTATTAGATTATTCTTTCTTAGACAGTTTCAGTTTTTATGAATTGTAAATCAGTAAATGTTAATTTTGATGTAAGTTAATTAGTTTAGTTTTTATTTTTAGCTTTTAAGTTTTAAAGTAAATGTTATAGTTGAACACTTGCACAGTTGCACTTGAACTTGAATGGTTTTCTAAATGTTTGTTGTTCACTTGTTCAGTTTTGCACTTTTGTCAATCCGAATTGAAACCGATAACCGAATCAACCCAACCGAAACCGAAATGCCAAAATCCGAAAGGATTTTGGTCTAATAAACAAAGTGTTGGGTTGTGCTTTTCTAGTCCGAAACAAAGTGGTGGGCGGACCCGTCCGCTGCACAGCCCTACTCTAAATAAAATTTTATAAAAAAAATTAAAGACATACGAAATCGGTTCTCCAGCCGACGTCATATGTTCTGAATTAAAATTATAAAAAAAAAAAAAAAAAAAAAAAAAACGTGTAGAGGTATCCTTCGCTACCATAGTTGTACATCCTTTTTTTTTTACTTAATGCAAATAAAAAAAAAACAAACAAACAAACGTAGAGGTATCCTTCGCTAAAAAAAAAAAAAAAAAAAAAAAAAAAAAAAAGTAGAGGTATCCTTCATGTGAGCCTTGTAGCGGCTGGACTTTGGATTCCGTGCCTCCCATTACTATTCCAATAACCATTTCTTGCAGATAAACCCAATCCTTCTCTCTCTTGCTTTCTCTCTCATCCAACTCACCATCTACTGTACTAAAACCTTCAAAAAACTTCCTGATATAAATGCTCTAATGGCTTAAACTTTTTGATGCAATAGTTGTTCGGACGTCCCTTCAATCATAGACCGGACACCGGGAGAAACTGAAGATGACAAACCCTCGAACAATAAAGGAAAAATAATTAAACCTGCATAAGAGAGATTATATTATCAAATATATAAAATAATCTCATCAGAATATATTACTCTCAGTGTGACTCCAATCCGTACTCTTGCCACTTGCACAAATTATTGAAAACAATATAATCTATATTTGATTGTAAATGATGCTTAAACCTAAAGGTACTAAATACCCCACCGTGTGTCATGTCTACAATATTTAGTTGATTATTATATATTAATTAATGTTCATCAGCAGATAATATCATGATGCTTATATGCTAATCTATACATTCTGTTATTTTAGCATCGTGATGATTTTACGACATGGGTTTCGTCATTATATTACTTTCTCAACTTCATTTGCATCACACAAATAACTCAATAATTTAAATTTCAATCAGAATACTCTAACCAAATTCACCTTAGTTTCTCCCTAATGACAAAAACTTGTGTGAGATCGTCTCACAGATCAATCTGTCAGACGGGTCAGATTGATAAATGAGGCTAAAGATTCAATCTAATAATAATAATAAAAATTGACCAATTAATTAAAGATCCGACCCGTCTCATTAATTGAGCCCGGCCCGTGAGGCGGTCAATCTCACACAAGTTTTACGGTCGTTATACCGTGGAGGCGTGGACCATGGATCATGGTTGATACTGTAGTT
This sequence comes from Ipomoea triloba, assembly GCF_003576645.1. Lineage (NCBI taxonomy): Eukaryota > Viridiplantae > Streptophyta > Magnoliopsida > Solanales > Convolvulaceae > Ipomoea > Ipomoea triloba. Next base: position 17,525,461 of record NC_044919.1, on the reverse strand, counting down.
GTGTTGAACGAATACTGCTGTTGTGTTGAAAGGGAACTGCAGTTGTGCGGAACAGGGTCGTGTCATCCGTCTGGAACTGCAGTTGTGTTGAACAGATACTGCAGTTGTGTTGAACGGATGAACGGTCCCTGTTCCGCGCAACTGCAGTTTCCTTTCAGCACAACTACAGTATCTTTTCAACACAACTGCACTATCTGTTTAACATAACTGCAGTATCAGCCATAATCATGGTCCACAATATAATTTGCGCAAGTTTTATCCCTCCCCAATTGAATGACGTAACTATATATCTCACCTCATCTTAGAATTCAGAAGATTTTCAACTCCCAAAAAATCTGCGGGCTCTGATCTGCACCAATAGTCAATAAAGAACAACACATGATCGATAATGGGAGTGAAACTTGAATGGACCACCACTTTTGGCGGGATTATTCAGATGTGACTAATCGATCGCAAGTATGGAAGTGGGCTCTCTCTTCCTCAAACACTACCCACTGCTTCTTTCTCTTACATAGTACGTGTAACATCCCTTCCGTTAACAACTCTCAGCTTCTACAATTCTTTGCCTCACTTAAAAGCTTGTTCATACTCCATTAGCATTTAGTGGCAGCTTAGTGATTCTTATCTCTATCAATGTTTGTTTTCAACTTTGAATGGACAACAACTTGATTACCTATTTGGGGGACTATAATGGGTAGAATGGCTTGGCCTATTGTTGTAAAAAGTATTTGCTTCATTATACTTAATCGGACCAATAACTAAATGCTAAGACACGTCTGAAAAATAAAAGTAAAAAGTGAGTTTAAAGAGTGAATTCAATGTAATGATTTTATAAATAATATGAGCATGCACATATGTTTTTTGAAGGAATTCATATATCATAAATGCGAAACTAGCAAAGTAACAACATAGGGAGGGGGAAATGACATCCACTCCTCCGGACCAACTTTATAATTAATATGTCCGTAAGGACAGCTCAGGTGGTAAGAGTGCTATACCTACAACCGAGAGGTTGGAGGTTCGATTCTCAAATCCTTGGGTTTGAGCCGGTCAGCTATGGATAACCTAGGCTGGTTTACCTCCTTGTGGTTCTTTGCCGGCTAGGGTCACAGGGCGAGGAGAAAACCTCGTTAAAAGATATATATGACCAAAGAATTCATAATAAATTATTATTAGCTTAGCAACAAAAGGTTTTAAAAGATATGGAGTACATCACATTTTAGCCAGTGATTAATTTGGTCCCAATCCGCGAAAAATTTCTGTAACGTGTTAAAGAGGTAAGTGATGAATATGCATATTTACTTCTCATCTTATTAATAACCATTCTTGTAGTTTTTTAGTATCCTCTAATAATTCCTTATACACTTCTAATATTCATTTATATTTTCTCAGAATTATTTTTTTTTAATTTTAATTTGATCCCAATCCGCAAAAAAAAATTTGTAATATAACGGTATATGTATATTTACATAACTTTAAAAAAATTGTAATTTTATTTCATTCCCAAAGGCATACGAATCTAAAAAGAAGAATAGGGAGTGTTTGGTAAATAGTTGTTAGCTGATTGAGTTAGTGAGTTTGATTAATTGATAGTATTAGTTGGTTGTAGAAAGATGTTTGGTAAATTAGTTGTTAACTGATAGTTGATTACATGCAAAATGACTTTCTAAAGAAGTTGGTCTAAAAAGATGCTTAAAGCATCTTTTTAAATTTTAACATTTTAGAGCAATAAGCGATTACTGTTGGAGGATGAGGCATGCAGCGTAAAAGCAAAAGGAAAATAGTGAGGGCATTTATGTATATTCCTACTAAGCATTATGTTACAACCGTTCTCAGCCCTTTATATTGTATTTGGTGATCTGTTTTCATTAACAACTTGAATACAAAATATCTTCTTCCTCTTTCCTCTCATCTCTCTCTACTGTGAATATGACTAAATCCATTATGGTATCAGAGTAGGGACGCCGGAGTACGTACGCAGCTGCCGTCTCCGGCGAAACCAACCAAGAAATCTACACAACTTCTCCAATCGCACGATCGCCCATTCGCACAACGCAAACAACAGCTCCGCAGAGGAACCTTAGCTCGCATCCGTAAAGAAGCCACATATCAGAAGATGTGGAGAATCCTTTCTTCTTGAGTCCAAATGAGAATGCTTGTGTTGTCCTCGTCAGTCCTCCATTGACAAGGAGCGCAAAATATGGCGCTTGGTGCATCTCGATGAGAATAGCGCTGTAAGTGAAGAATAAATAGGGATTTATCGATGGCAGCATCATTGAGCCAAGCAAAGACAACCAGAAGTACGCGACGTGGAGGCAGTGTAACTTGATGATCTGCTCTTGGTTGTTTAAGTCCGTGCATCACTCAATAGCTGGAAGTGTGATGCATTTGGACAAAGGCCGTGACGTGTGGGAGGATCTTAAGCGGAGGTTCTCGCAGCATAACGCACAAAAAGTCTTAGCTCTGCAAAACGAGATTTACAATCTAAAGCATATGAATGTTTCCGTAAATGAATATTACATGAAGTGTAGGACTCTATGGGAAGAAATGAACTCAATGCGTCCGATTCTGCAATGCAAGTGTGATCCAAGGTGTTCTTGTGATCTTATTGAACAGATTATAAAGGAGCGTGATGAGGATCATGTGATACGCTTCTTACAGGGGCTGAATGATACCTATGATAGTCTCAAATCAAACGTACTGATCCTCGATCCATTACCAGAGGTATACACAGTGTTCGTGATAGCTGAAAAAGTGGAACGGCAAGTGGCCTTGAATAATCTCAACATAGGCAATTTTGACCTCACTCAAGCCAATGCAATGCAACACTGCTCAACAAATGCAGATTAGTCTGGTGATATGATAGCAGCCTTGAACACCTATAATGGGAAGCGAAACAACAATAACAATAGAGGTGCCAAATGCACTTTCTGCAGAATGAGTGGTCATACCGTTGATAAATGTTACAAGAAACACGGATATCCACCGGGATGGATTCCGGGCTTCAAAATGAAAGGGAAACAGACACAGGAAGTTGCAGGAGTCTCAAATGCTTCAATGGATCCTGGATTACATCTGAACAGTTACAAAAACTGATATCTCTCTTGCAAGTTCAGGTTGGACAAAGTTCGAAGGGCAATACCACTGTTGCTACTGTGTCTCTATTGCCAAGGTTTAATGAACTCAATCATGAAAATGAAGGCAAGTTTTCTAATGTTCATATTAATTCCATTTCATTATGCGCATCTACTTGGATTATTGATTCGGGGGCCACCGATCATATTGCTTTCTCTATTGATTCGTTTGATAACTTTCATACTGTCTACGGAGCTGAAGTGAATTTACCTACTGGGAACTGTATTGATGTTAAGCATGTGGGAACTGTCAATCTTAACAGTGGATTAAGCCTATACAATGTTCTTCACATACCTGCTTTCAAGTTCAATATCATCTCGGTAAGCAGACTCTTACAAAACGATTGCTGCAAACTAATGTTTTTGCCCGAACAATGTGTGATTCAGGACACTTATGGGAAGGAGATTGGTATAGCTAGAGAAGAGACTGGTCTTTACATTCTGATGCAACCTACACAAAATGCTGCTCACCAAACTTTTTCTATTCATTGTAATAATGGTGACTTGTGGCACCAAAGATTGGGACACTTCCCATTTAATAAACTACACTTGTTAGATGATATTGGAGTATCTAGTACTAAATCCACTGCTTGTGATGTTTGTCATTTAGCAAAGCCAAAGAGATCCCAATTTCCTTTAAGCATCACATCTTCCAAAACTTGCTTTGAGCTAATGCATATGGACATATGGGGGCCATTTTCTATTCCCACTTTGCAAGGAGAAAGATATTTTTAACCTTGGTTGATGATTATTCTAGGTTCACATGGTTGTATCTAATGAAGAACAAATCTGAAGCTAGGCAGTTCATAAAGAAATTTCACACTATGATATTCACTCATTTTGGGGTCTTGATCAAAACTGTTCGAACAAATAACGGTCTTGAGTTCAACATGTCTGATTTCTTTGAAGAACATGGTATTATCCATAAGAGGTCGTGTGCCTACACACCACAGCAGAATGCCGTTGTCGAACGGAAACATCAACACATACTTAATGTGGCTAGAGCCCTCCGATTCCAAGCTTCTCTACCTCTTGAGTTTTGGGGAAAGTGTGTAATGCACGCCTCTTATCAACAGGCTGCCCTCTCCGGTTATTGACATGATGAGGACTTAACAGAGGAGGTCTACATGACTTTGCCACCGGGATTTGAAACTGAAAGGCCTAAGCAAGTGTGTAAATTTATCCGTTCCCTTTACGGCCTCAAGCAGGCTAGCCGGCAATGGAACGCAAAATTGAGCAGTGCCTTATCACAAATGGGTTTTACTCAATCTAAGGCTGATCCCTCTTGTTCACCAGAGGATGAGCAGACAGTTTCATAGCAGCCCTTGTCTATGTGGACGATATATTGGTAACCAGTCAAAATATCTCCTTGATTGAAGAACTTAAAACATATCTTGATAATTCTTTCAAAATCAAGGACTTGGGTGAATTAGGTTACTTTCTGGGGATAGAAGCAATAAGGAATGAGGTTGGGGTGAACTTATGCCAACGCAAATATGCTCTTGACATCTTGGCGAAGACAGGCTACCTTGAATGCAAACCTGTGTCTACTCCCATGGTGCCCGGCCTTCGTCGGAGCCATAATGATGGCGAGCCATTACCTGATGTGGGTTCATACCGGAGATTGGTTGGCCGTTTGTTATACTTAACTACTACAAGACCAGGCATCGCGTACGCCATGCAGCAGCTAAGTCAATTCGTTGATTGCCCCACAGATAAACACATGAGTGCAGCACACCGTGTTCTGCGTTATATAAAACGAGCTTCCGGTCAGGGGTTGTTCTATATATCCCAAGACTAATGATTTACAGCTTAATGTGTTCTCAGACTCGGATTGGGCTTCCTGCTCCAAGACACGACGATCCATCACTGGGTATTGCCTATTTCTTGGGTCTACTATGGTCTCTTGGAAATCAAAGAAACAGGTTACGGTTTCCAGGTCATCCTCTAAAGCCGAATACAGAGCGCTTGCTGCCACAACATGCGAAATTCATTGGATTACTTTCCTCTTAACTGATATGCACATACAAATGAAGAAGCCACCAGCTCTCTTTTGTGATAACAAGTCTGCAGTCGCGATAACTGAGAACCACATTTTCCATGAGCGCACTAAACATATCGAAATTGATTATCACCTTGTTCAACATTTTCCATGAGCGCACTAAACATATCGAAATTGATTATCACCTTGTTCGTGACATAGTGGCTCAAGGAACCATCAAACTGTTGTCTGTTTCTTCGGCTAATCAGGTGGCTGATGGGTTCACGAAACCCCTTCCTACTACTCAGTTCTGGACATTTGTTTCTAAGCTGGGCACGCAGGATTTGCACGCGCCAACTTACGGGGGGGGGGGGGGTGTTGGAGGATGAGGCATGCAGCGTAAAAGCAAAAGGAAAATAGTGAGGGCATTTATGTATATTCCTACTAAGCATTCTGTTACAACCGTTCTCAATTCTTTATATTGTATTTGGTGATCTGTTTTCATTAACAACTTGAATACAGAATATCTTCTTCCTCTCATCTCTCTCTACTGTGAATGTGACTAAATCCATTAATTACAAAAAAGCTAATTAATCAAACACTCTATTGATTGTTTAACCAAGTCAAACAGCTAATAGTGATTATACAAGTCAAAAATTAGCTGATAAACTAACTATGTTACCAAACAAGATTTTAAATAAATAAAATAATTGGCCTTGATTGGGCATGACGCATGAAAGCCAATACGACAATGCACTATATTGTATCATTTCTACATAGCAAACAAATAATAGAAACGTACAGAAGCAAGAGTATGGTGGCAACGAAGCAGTTCATGTGAAGTTGAAGCCTAGCGGAAGACATGGAAAAATGATGATAGCCAACATGGAAATTGGCAAAGGAGAAAGGACAAACAGATGAATACTATGGATCGGCCGGAGTGGGATTTATTCATTGAATTTCTTGTTTAATATTATGTGGCTAAATAGTATATTATTATGGAATAGGATGCTAATCATATCTCGGGCTGTTCTTGATATGATATGATATGCATTCATCATAATTTCGATTTGTAGGGACTATGGACTGAACCGTTCTTATAATCTTCTGGAAATCGGTCACTATAATAATCATTTGATAAATTTTTTTTGGTGAATATTTAGGCACTATATAAATTAAAATAGCAAAAATTTTAAATTATTCATCTATTTTAGTTACCACACAAGAAAAACCAGGAGAGTATTTGTCAAGAATCAAACTTGTGACCTTCTGGTACAAAAATTATATTGTGTGTGTGTGTGTGTGTGTGTGTGGGCGTGCTCACATGTGAGAACCAATGTCCAAGAAAGAACTGAGAACCAATCGTAACTATACGTGTTTAATTATAATTTAAGATCTATTTTAGAAAAATACGTCGTGATATTTTTGTAAATAACTCAAACGTTGGTGCAAATAGCATGTGTTAAAAGTGCAAGTATGCAAGTAAAAACTGCAAGTGAAATCATTTAAGACAATTCTGGAATGTACAGACAATTCTGGAATGTACAGACAATTCTCAAGATCAAGGCAAAAGTATGTATCAGCTTAACTCTGTAAGTTTCAATGCCTTCAATTCTAATTTTCATCCTGTTTCCCATGAAAATAAAGTTTTCATTTTCCGTTTGAGGTTGAAACATCATAAAACCTTGTATAATGTTAGAGACATGAGTTGTAACACCAGTGTCTAACCACCAAGTATTAGAAGAGACTTCAATAAGATTAGATTCAAAGCATACTGAAACTAAATGTACACCTTTCTTTTTCATTCATGCTTTCCTCTTTAGGCATTCAGCATTTTTGTGCACATGTTTGTTATAGAAATAGCATTTATGAACTTTCTGAATAGCACCTTGCACCTTCATAGAATGTTTGCCCTTCTTTTTTACTTTTAAACTTGCTACCATTACCACCGACGTTAGAACTGCCATGAAAAGTCAAGTGAGCAATAGCGGGTTCGGAACTTGAGACCTCCCTGGAACTCTTTCACCGAGTTCAACCTCAAGGACTTTAAGTCGGTTATAAATGTTAACCATATGCGTGATATGCTCATCCATGGACTTACTTATATCTTACCTTTTGGTAGACAATTCATTAATGAGAGTTGCCACCACAGACTTTCCATAATGTCCGTTTTGACAAAACTTTTGATCTCTGCCATGAATTTTCTTACATTTTCTGTTTTAGGCATCGAGGGTTTGATACTCGGCACAATGCTCATCTTAAAAAAAATAAAAAATAAAAAATAATAAAAAATAAAAAAGAAGCTAAGCAACAACCGATTCTACAACCTTTTATCACCTTTTAAGCTAGCAACAGTAGGTTTAACGGGCTTATCCTGAAGAAGAGCAAACTCGAGTCCATACATGCCAACATTAAACTTGACATACTTGATCTAGTCATCACAATTATGCCCGTTGAACTTGATGCCTCCACCATTACGGCGTGGTACCATAGTGTTCACCAAACATTTTTCTCACATAACAATTGCTTTGAGTAACAAATATTTATTCAGACTTTGTTTGATAGACTTTAAGTTTACATTTAAATCCGTCTTTAGTCAAATTTAAATACAATGTTGCATCATTCACACATACTGAAACGAGACTATTCATCAAGTTTAAATTTAATATATAGGTCATCTTTGGACATGTGCTACATATTCACAAAACAAGAATCACAATCTCCCAAATTATAATCAATCACATGTCTGATCCACCTTTGGATGACCGCTAGAACCGTGTGTTAATGATCACAAATGTTTATCAATCCCTTAGTGTTATTCAATGATGCAAAATACATGTGTACGATAAACATTTGTGAACATAAATAATTATTTAGCTATTACCTTGAGTGGGCTACTTAGGTGACTAACACACTCACCTTATGCTAGCTAATAATTCATTTATATAAATAAATCTTATTTTATATGTCATTCTCGGCAATTTATATCGTGGATCACGGTGCACAATGCATTGTGCACCCCGTACCAAAATGAGTTATGTGTATTCTAGGTAATCGTTATGTGTATTCTAAGCAATCATTCTGGGTATCTAGGCAATCGCTCTGTTTATTCATGTTAGTAACACATGTTGTGTTGTGTTTGTGCATTCGAATGTTTAGGAGGATGAGTTTTGTGTATTTTGTGTCAATATTCTGTGTATTCATGTTATCAACACAGGTTGTGATGTGTTTGTGCATTCGAATGTTAAGAGGATGAGTTCTGTGTATTTTGTGTCAATATTCTGTGTATTCCGGGCAAACGTTCTGTGTATTCTAGGCAAACGTTCTATGTATTCTAGATAATGATTATGTGTATTATAGATAATGAATTCCCTAGAGTCATTCGCGTCCGCATCCACTAACACTAAAACGACATCATTTCGGATTAGACCCAAATTAATTTTGAATAACCTAAAATTTAAAACAAGTCCATAATACTTCAAATAAACCAAATAGACCCAAATTAATTTGTTTTCTTTAAGGGCCGAACTGGGCCAAACGTGGCCGAACAAGATAATCCATCATTTTCTTTAATTAATTATGGACACTGTAAATCAACACAAGTACTAAAGTAGGCTCACTTTTTGTTATTATTATTAAACGGTCCAGGTCTGGCCAAATTGGGCCAGACCTGCCCAAACCAAATAATCCATCATTATATTCTTCATCTCTTTTAACTCTTTGCTCCCAAAAGGTTGAATCTCCAATCCCAAGGGCCCCCAGTTGTTATTTCATGGACCCGAGTATACGTCGCAAAGTGAACCCGTATCCATGTTCATAATTTTATAACTGCATGTTCATAATTTCATAACTCCATGTTCACAGTTTTACAACTCATGCTCATAATTTCCTAATTTCATGTTCACAATTTCATAACTCTATGTTAACAATGTCATAACTCTATATTCAACCGTATCAAAACACTATGTTCAACAATATAACACAATTTTTGAATTTATATAACAGTATTGTGAATATAGAGTTCAAAAATTGTGAATATTCAGTAATGTAATTTTGTATATTGATATCTAAAATTGTGAACATAGAGTTTTAAAATTATGAACATAGACTTGGGTCCATTTTGCAAGGTGGACTCGGGTCATAGCATAATTCGCCGTCCCCCACACTCCGACCCAACAAAGTATCTGGAAGGAAGTAAATCATGGTAACGTACTATGCTAGAGCTTTGCTTACTACGCACAAGGAACCTTCCTCACTTTAAAAGGTTGCCCTCACACTATCGCTCGTGAGAGTCGATCCATGATTTTTGCTCCCAAACTTCATCTCTTTACTCTTAAATTGATTCCAGCAAGAGAGAGAGAAAAACAGGAGCAGGTTGAAGCGATCGAATGGAAAGGCGATGGTATGTCACAACCAGCTCCGCTGCCGCGGATTGGTTTTGATTCCAAATCATTTGATTCCAAAAATATATATATATATATTATACAGTGATAATGATTGATTCCATAATTAATAAAACCCTATGATTAAAAATTTTCAAATATTATTAAAAATAATTTTAGTGATTAATCAATTTATAAGCATACTCTGGTAGCAAATATTAAATAAATCTTTATGCGCTATAACTTAAATGCAAAAGTACAGTTAACATTCAATCACATGTAAATCAAATCAATCAACTAAACAATGTTCATGATCATGAATTTTTAATTAAACAATAAATAAATAAATATATATGATCCTAAAATTTTCCTAGGTAAATGTGATGAAACCCTCTTTCAAGAGGATTGAGAAACATCCTTTAAGAACCCATAACATTTTCTAACATACATCTTTTAACCCGTATATTTTAATACTATGAGAGAGAGAAAGAATTTCAGCCAGTAATTCCAAAAAGGTAATTACTAAAATGGCCTCTTTACTATAATGAAATTACCAATTTGATCCCTAGTTAACGGATGTCTAATATGATCAAATTGGTTAAAATTTTTAAAGTTGAGAGACTTAATTAATCAAAAAAAAAAATAGTCAAGAATCAAATTGATAATTTCACTATAATTAAAAGACCATTTTGATAATTAACTTGTAATTTTAGAATTAAATGTTTGATACCATTTTGGTAATTAACTTGTACTTTTAGAATGAAATGGTCTGATACATTATATATAATACATGTATTTATTCTCTTAACTATTGTCTTTTGTTTTGGTTTATCATTTTAAATTTTCTGCATTAAGAGATCATTGGCTGCTTGAGGTGGACCAATCTCTGGTAGGGGTGAGCATTTCGGTTCTGTTTATCCGAATCGAATCGAACCGAACCGAATCAAACCGATCTAATCCGAACCGAACTAGTACTAATGGTTCGTGATTCTTGTAAACCGAACGGTTCTATTAAAAACCGAACCGAACGATTTAGTAAAAACCGAACCAAACCAAACTTTGTTAGGTTTTAATAATAATAATAATAATAATAATAATAATAATAATAATAATAATAACAACAACAACAACAACAACAACAACAACAACAATAACAATAACAATAACAATAACAACAACAATAAAAATAATAATAAAGTAAATCTAAGTCCCTTGATGCCTGCTCCGATCCGTTGTTTAATTCTTATTCTCAAGTATTTCTCTTAAATTTTTTATTTGATTTCTTTATAGCTTGTTTTTTACTTTGCGCTTTTGTTGTTTGCTGCAATTGTTTTTTACCTCAAAATTAGTACTTAGTAGTATGAATTGCTATTTTGTTATATAATGTTTAGATTTTGGATATGAATAATGTGATAGTATGTTCGAAAAGTTAAGAAAAGATGAAATTTGGGAACTTAAACCGAACCGAAACCGAATCGAAATCGAACCGAACCCTAATGTTAAACAGAATGGTTTAAATTTTTAAAACCGAAAAATCAAAAGCAAAATCGAAATCGAAAAAATTGAACCGAAACTCGAAATGCCCACCTTAATCTCTGGCATTAATGACCCGGCAATGCCAGAATTTTACGTGTCATGAACATGAAGGCATCCTTGCCCTTGAAGCAACTACTCTTGCAAAATGCATATATATTCAGTTGTGTTCCTTCTGTATAATTTCAATACAAACATATTCTTGGGACTGGAGATCGAGATTCTAGACCTACCTATTTGTACTGTGAGTCTGTGACAATTCAATGTTCACTGTATCAGAATTGTACAACAGAATTTCACTCTTTGCCTACAACCACAACTAGTAGAAAACTAGAAATAATTTGGGAGAAGAAAACTAGAAATAATGTAGTATACATGTGTGCAAATGCTTTAAACTGATTCTCTTTATATATATCATAAGAGTTTTTTATGATGTCATATTTTAGAGAAGAAAATTATATCCCTCTTTTCTTAATCCCTGTTATCACTGCATAATATATATATTTTTAATTTAAGGTCCGTTTGAAAATTCAAAAAATGACATCCGAATAATTCTCAACTCAACATCATCACTACATGCTTGTTTTTGAGTTGCAATGTGAGAGGAACCTCATTAGTTTAGATTTTTTCTTGGTTTTTGTATTCTAAGTAGGATTGAGAAAAGCAAAAGAGAAGAAGGGAACAAAAAGAAAAAAAAAAAGCAAAAAATAAAAATAAAAATCTGACATATCCAAAAAAAATTGTCTCCCCCGCCCAACATGGTGCGTGCAGTGTATGGGCCATGCTGAACGTAGAAGTGCTGCCAACGCGCGAAACTTGGCTTATTTCTCTCACCATGTGGACCTCACAAAAAATCAACATGGTGTGTGCAGTGCACAGGCCATGGGCTATTTCGCTAGCCTGGCCTCTTGAAATAATGTGCTTAAAAAAATGTATTTTACGTACACAAATAATGTATTTTTTGTATATTAAAAATGTACTTTTTATTTATGGTCCACACAGCTATGTGGACCATGGTCCATGCAATAATGATTGCTGATTTTGAGTAAATTATTGTGTGATGGTCCACATAGGTGCATGGACCATGAATATCATATACATTTTTAATATATTAAAAGTACATTATTTATGTACTGAAGGTACATTATTTGATAGTATATATAAAATAATGTACTTTCTGTATTGAAATAATGTACTTTTAATATATTAAAAGTGTACTTTTAATTTATGGTCTATGTAATAATGATTGCTTGTTTCTTGGATAATCTGAAAGTTTCACCAATACAGATAAAGTAATATATATATGCTCATTAAGTAATATGTTTGCATTTCACCATTAACTTAGCTTGTTTTTGTAATGAAGTTGGTTATATTCTTTGTTTACACATTCAGTAGTTGTAGTTCATGGCTATGATTTTTTTTTTATTATTATTTTTTTTTGGATCAAAGGGAAGGGTGCTACCCAATACATCATTTAGTATTATCAGTTTGCCTCCAAAATTGAATGCCATTTTTGTCGTCGTCTAGAACTACAGCTAGTCCATCAGGTGGCTTGTTAAACCGAACTGTCCCTCGGTTGGTTGACGCGGTTTTAGCCAAGAAGTCTGCCGCATGATTTTGTTCGTGAACGACATGATTAATATGCCAGTCGACGACTCCCTCAAGTTCTCGCCTGCATGCCTATAGGATGTTGTCTACTGGGCTACTAACGGTGGTCTTGCAGTTGAACGCTTCCACAATCCTCATAGAATCACTTTCTAGACAAAACCTGTTGCACTTGATTCCTTTGGCAAATTGGATACCCTTTAATAATGCTCATGCCTCAGCTACTTCAATAGGGCAGTCCCCAATACTGTGTGTGAATCCCTTAATCCAGTTCCCGAACTAATCCATGGCTAGGCCACCGCAGGCTACCTTTTTTGCCTGAGGGTTGTGGCTACCATCAACGTTAATTTTAACCCAACCTGGCGGGGGCTTGTTCTATCTAAATAGCTTCCATGATCTATTTGCTGGTGTCGACCTGGGGCCAATTAATCTGCTAAACGCAGAATTTATTTTTGCCACTTCGGTTTGAATCCAATAGCTTTTGAAACCAGGGGTTGATATCTTTTGATTAAAAATCCGGTCATTTCTCCATCGCCATAACCAGCACGCTGAGAATGCAAAGATGACGCTTCCATTGTGTAGCCTATTGTCGTTTTTAAAACCTCTAATGTCGGCATCAAACCAATCAAGAAATGAGCGGCCAGCTGTGTCTCTCAACATATCGGGCAAGACTCTGTCCCAAACTGCCTTCTCCTCAGGGCAACTGCCCAAAATATGCTCGACTGTTTCCCTCCTATTTCCACACGCATTACGGCTGCTGTCATCAGTAATCCTGCGTTTGGCCCTGTTTTCATTCATCATTAGTTTATTGTGCCTAGCCAGCCATAGAAACGTATGAATCCGAGTCGGGACTTTAAGCTTCCAAATCCTGTTCCAGCACCGTGAATCATGTTCATTGGCGGTATTTGTCTCAATTTTATATGCTGAACTTACAGAGAACTTTCCTAAAGTTCCTGCTCCCCAACCAATGTTATCCTCTTGACTTTCTTCTTCACTTTGAATGATGACATCCAGTAAATTGAAGGTTTCTGGTGGTAGAAGGTCAGTCAATTTTCCTCTGACCCAGCCTACTGATGGAATCTAGTAATCAGCAACGACCGACGCATATATATATATATATATATATATATATATATAGGGTTGACTTCATATATAGGCTAGGCATGTAGGTCTAAAGGCCGAGCCTGGTATATATAGGTCTAGCCTATTTAATTTAATAGGCTTTTAAAATTGGCTCAAGCCTAGCCTTTCTACTAAACGAGTTAGGCCTAACTAGGCTTTAATTAGGACCGGACATAGGCCCCTATAAGGGGCTTGGCCTATTTCCACCCTTATTCAAGAAACATGCACCCAAATAAAACGCGATATATATATATATTGAATCATCGCAAAACAAATAAACTTTCATGTATTTCTATAACAAACTATAATATATATGTTTCTTAAATGCATAGCTTTGCTTACTTTTCCATTTAATTAGACAATCTCCTAGCTAAAATTGAAGTAACAAGGATAATAGTAACAATCATATTCAAGAAACTTTTAACACTTCAAAATTGAAAATGCTTCGAGTTAGCAAAAAAATACTTGAACAAACAAATTTACTAGAAATATGCTTCACTAGACATGGAATGAAAACAAAATGATGATGAGCTCCAAAGCACGAAAAACACTTGAAAATCGCAAAAATTTTGAAACTTATTGGGGCTATCAAACATGAAAGTGACCTTATTGTTGTCATCGTCGGCCTTGTTGGTGATGATGTCATCATTTCCGGCACACTTGAGCATCTTGACCATGTTGTTAATGTTCATCCCCATGGAGATGTTGCAATCACAGAGGTAGTGTTCAAAACCCTCAGATCTGAGCAGCAGAGCTACCAAGGCAATGTGGTTGGAGTCCATGACTTGCATGGAGAAGTCGTTGGATGAGCAGTCGAAGTTCGGATCGTTCACAAGGTCCTTGATCACTTCCGTAACTTTCCCCAATAAACTGCCTTGTGGTCTAGTGGCATCTGGTGTCTCAGTTTATACTCCCACATGAATGATAGGAGTGGGTTCGATTCTCAGTAGAGGCAAATGTTAAAGTTAGTAGTACTCAAAAAAAAAAAAAATTACATTAATTCTTTTTTTTTTTAAACTACATTAATTTCTTTTAATACAAAAGGTTAACAAAGTTTTCTAAAAAGTTAGAAAATAAGCGAAAAAATATTAGTTTGATAAATGAACAATATATGTAGCAAATAAATAATTTGTTTGACAATCAACAATTAGCGGATTGTGTCAGCGTTCTTTACCGACGAATTGCATTAGTGGTTTGTAAAGAGAAAACTAATTGTAAATATTAGTTGTTTGTATTTTTAAGTGTAAACTTCACTACAATTCAATTTATGGTTTGGATTTTCAATTAATTTGTATATTGAAAGTTACTTGGTTGAAATCGCAAAGGAACGTAAAGAGTATAGAGCTACTACTATCGTTTATTCTTCTTGGATTAATTTTAGAAATTTGGTAATTATGTTTTCAAGGTAGGGTTTCATTATTGAGGGGCAACATAGGTTGAATTGTCCCATTGCTACTACTGCATGTATCTAGGGTTGAAGCAAGATAACATACAATTAGTACAAAGATCATCATCTTTTTTCTTGAAATTCGGGATTGAATTACTTGCTATATACCAAATTCGAGTGAAGCGTACCAAATCATTTTTAGAATGGATTTATTTTAAAATATATACTTATTAATAATATCGAAATTTTAAATAAGTCAGAGTTCATATCAGTTGTATTGAGTCTTTCAATTATATCATTAAGTTGTTGTTCATGGTATCTAAGACACCGTTTGTTTATGTCTAAAAATTTTATCCACGACATTATAAAGCTTAAAAGGATCTTTATAGACCTCGCAGAGGTAGAAGGTAGTAATTTATGATCATACTTACTAATTCATTTATGCGTAATATCATATCATTTATTACTATTATAATCTCGTTTAACATGTTTATATATGCAAGTACACTTGTTAAATTATCCATTAAATTCTTAATGTTCTCTCTATAACCTTTACCAAAATCCTATGTAAACATACCATTCAGAATATAAATCACAGAATATAATTGGACAATTATTTAAATAGATAAAGGATCAGAAATTATACCTCCGTTACTAGGTCACCGGAATCCTCTTGCCCTGCCAACCACTCCCTTAGGTTCCACTGATTTCAACGGGAAATCGACTAGGCTCTGCGGGACTCAACAGACTCTTCCTAGTTTTAAAGATAAGGGATCTGATACTTATCTATCATTAATAATTGCTCGATATTCTATAATTTTTTCTTCTTGATATGTTTTTCTAGGCTTGGATCTGGTTATAGAGAGAAAGGAAGGTTTAGCTGAGAGCCATGAGAGATACAAAAGGAAATTGCTTAGATAGATATCTTGATCCTATCTTACAAATACATTGAGGCTCCTTATATAGATAACCTCAGGGATAAAATAGGTATTTAAATATTTACAGAATAGTAAGAACAATAGTAGGCTACATTACTTTTTACAAAGCCTGTCACACTTTATTTGTTTTTTACATAGATAGTCTAAGACATACAGTACGTTGTCTGCCACGCTTTACTTTTTTATATTCCATTCGTCCTTCTTGATAACTCTGAGTTGTAAAGTAAGATTCCTTCTTCTTGTAGGTTGCCAAGTGTACGTTCCGCTTACATCTTCCAGTCATATTCTTTGCTTTGTACATCTGATTTGATTCCTATCATAGTTGGTCTGCTGGTGCTTTTTGTAATATCTCTGCTGATTACAGCTCTCGTAATATAGTTTTGTAGTAATTCTTGTAATATTTCTTTGGTCGTAATATTGAGTGATAATTTGGCCGTTGGTTATAATGAATAGTGGTACTGTAGCAAAGTCCTGTAGCAATTACTGTAGCAATTTTGTCTTTTTGTGGTATTTTTACATATTCATAAAAGGGCTATAATTTTCTTCTTTTATTTATATATTGGTCATACTCCTTCTTTTATTTTTAAAGTTATATTCCTTATGGTTTTAGGTGCATGAGTGTGCTCCAAATTTGTTAATCTTTCATTAAATTCTTCTAAAATTGGATTGTCATTGTCATTAGTAACATATTTACTATAATATAAGGTTATAATTTCTTCTACTTCTCCACCTTTCTCTTGTCCTAATACATAAGTTTTTCTTTCATTTATCATACTTTCTATTTTACTCTTTATTGTTAATACTCCTAAAGCTCTTTTTTCACATAGCCAATTATGAAAATGTTCAATTTTACAGGGAATTTTAGCATTTATACTCATATTGTTTCCTTCTATGGTTGTTTTTTCTCCAGTTTTAAATAATTGACATATTATTATTGGTTTTCCTATTAGATCAGTACTAGCATCAAAAATTTGTATTCCATATAAGCCACTTCCTATATTACCCATCATAGCTTTCACACTTTTAACTATTATAGATGGTAATTTACTAATAGAATATAGTGTTTCATCTACAAATACTTTATCCAGACATCCATAGGTAAATAGTTTTAGTACTATATCAGGCTTAGCATGTTCCATACATATATATCTTGGATATTTAGGGTCTCTTATGGGTCGATATATGGTTTGATTAGACTGATAACTGTAAAAGGTATTAATAACGTCATATACTTCTTGTAGGTTTTTATCATATTTTAATTTGTCCGCCATTGTTAGTTTTGTATCATTATTTGGAAGTGTTCCTAATCTTGTAAACTGTCTTACAGGTGTAGTAGGTTCATCAGAGATTTTTAATTTCTTTATTAGTTTATAGTCTTTTAGAGCTTCTTCCATTTGTTCTATTGCTTTATCTTGTTCTTCTAATTTTTCTCTTAATTGTTTATTACCTTCTTTTAACTCCTTAAGACTTTTCACCAAGTATTCTTCCATCTTATCAATTGGTGTCATATCTTTTGTAATATCTGCTCAAAAAATCAGCTAATACATTCTTAGTACCAGAGATAGTTTTAATATCAAAACTATAATATTGAAAAAATGTTTGCTATTTTCTTCTCCTATTAAATTCTGGTAAAGGTTCTATTTTATTCTTTATAAAATAAGCTACTTGTGTATTATCTGTTCTAACAACAAAATGTACAGGTAATAAATGATAATGAAATTTCTTAATTCCATATTTTACTGCTAACATTTCTTTTTCATTTATATGATATTTTTCTTCATTTGGTTTCCATGTTCCTGATGCATATCCACATATTAAAGGTTTTTCTTTATCTATATCCTGTTTATCATGTGCTATAAGGACTGCTCCCCATCCTACATCACTAGCATCTGTAAATAATTCTAATTGATCATCTGATTTAGGTAGTCTTAATTTTGGTAAATTTTTTACTTTGGCTTTTATATTTTGAATTGCTAAAGTATGATTTTTTGTCCATTCAAATTTATTTTGTTTTTTAATTAAATTTTGTAAAGATTTTCGTAGTATTGGTAAATCTTTTATATAATCTGAAGCATAATTCACTATTCCTAAGAATTGTAGTACTTCCTTCTTAGTTTCTAATTTTTCTTTAAAGTTTACTATTTTTGTAACAATGTGTTCTTGTAATTGTAATCCTTGTTCATTTATTATGTATTCTAAATATTCAATTTCATTTTTAAATATTTCAGATTTTTTCTCAGACAGTAATATACCATGTTTTCTAATTGTTTCTATAAATATATCTAAGTGACGAATATGTTGTTCTAGGTCATCACTAAATATTAATATATCATCTACATAAACTATACAAAATTCATTTAAGTTTCTAAAGACTTTATCCATTCTTCGTTGATATTGTTGTGGTGAGTTTTTTAATCCAAAGGGTAGTACCTTACATTCAAATTGTCGTTGAGCTGTACTAAATGTTGTTAAGGGTTGTGATTCTTTTGTTAGTTTTATTTGCCAAAATCCACTTTTACAATCAAATTTACTAAACCATTTCTTTCCTGCTAGTCTATTTATTAAATTTCTTTTATATGGTAGAAAATATCCATCAAATATTATTTTCTTATTTAATTCTCTATAATCTATTACCATTCTAGCTTTTCCTCTTTTAAGTTCATTATGTTTTCTTACTAAAAAGGCTGGACTACTATGAGGACTTTTACTTTCAGATATTATTCCTAAATCTAATAGTTCTTTTAATTGTATTGTAAATTCTTTTTGATCTTCTGGACTATACCTAATAGGTGTACATCTTACTATATCATTTGCATTTATTAATTTAATTTCAACATACACTTTATCTCTATCCCATAGTGCTATTGGGTTTTCTCCAAAGTTTATTTTTAATTTTTCTAAGTATTTTTTCTTTAATAGTTCTAAATTATGATTTCTATTTAATTTTAAAATTTTTATCTCTACTGAGCATGTAGGTAATATCCTTTTTAACACAATCCATTTTCCACATGGTGTCAATAAACTTATATCATCTCTTCTAATTATTTGAGTTTTAAAGTAGTCTAGAAAATTGTTTTCCAATAGTACCTGTTGTTTAAGATTGTCTTCTTGATATATGATTGGTATTTTAAACATTAATTTTCCTAGTATTATTCTAGTATTTTCTGCTACAATATCTAATTCTTTCATATTTTCATTGAATCCAGCTACTCTTATTCTATGGTCTTTTGATTTTTTCCATTTATGCATTACAAACACATCTTTTTATAGCTAAACATATATCCGCTCCACTATCTATAAACATTCTTCTTGCTGTCATTTTATTATTGCTATATTCCATCTTAGCTTCTATATATATTGCTACCATTCTAATACTGTTTTTTTCCAAATATCTATAATAGATTTCCATTATTACATTATTTAAATCTTCTCCTAATTTTTCTTCTAATAAATTTTCTAATCTTTTTAAGGTCATCATTCTTTCTACAAAATTCCTTTCCATATTGGTGATTAGTTGTAGTACTAGAAATCCTTCTTCTATATCTTAGTCTGAACTGTCACTATCTTCGGATTCTGTTTCTAAATATCCCACAAATTCTTCATTATTATCTTCTATTTCTGCTTCACTTATATAAAATTCTTCATAGTTATGTATTTCATCTCCGCTTATATATTCTAAACTCATAATGAATTCCTCTGTATTTATATACCTTACTTTCTTTTGTTTTAACTTAGGGCATTTATTAGCATAATGTCCTTTTTCATTACAATTCCAACATCTACATTCATATGGTTTTTTATTATTTTCTGTAGGTCTGGTATATCTTTTCCTTCGTCTAAACTTTCTCTTTTTCTTAAATCTTTTTCTATTTTCAGGAGTGTTTTTATATTTCCTAAATCTTTTCCTATTATAATTTTTATAGTATGGTTTATAATTTTTCTTCCTGAATTTTTTATAAGGCTTATATTGTTTTCTCCTTTTTCTCCCTTGTCTATATTCTCCTTTTTCACATCCAAATCTTAATTTTTTCTCAGTGAGTCCGCATATTTCTCTTAGTCCTTTTCTTTTATCTTTTTTGATTCTTTGTTGCATCCTATATTCTTCACATTTTCTTAGTAAATATGCTCTTAGTACTCTAATTCTTTCTCCTAGAGTATTTTCCTTTGGTTCTATATTATTGTATTCTTTTGATATTTCTGTATTATAAGGGGAAGGTAAAGGGTGCGTTTACTAACTACAAATTTTCTCTAATTTTCTGGAAATTTTGAAAACTGGAAAACAGAAAACAGAAAACATGTTTACTAGCACAGTTTTCCATTTTGAAAACAGGAAATAATTTTCCAGTTTTCTAGAAAACTGAAACACTATAAAAAACAGTTTTCTAAATGAAAAACAGAATCAGCTATCATCTATTAGACTATATGTCATTATAACCACATTCTCACCATTATCTACTTACATATTTATTCATTACTATGATTACATTTATTATCATCTTCTTTTACTTATCATCATTTTCTATCTTTTCTATTTACATTATTTATTTAAACATAACTTATTTGATTATGCTTAAAATTATACATTACTCACATTATCTAAATTAAAAATTGAAATCTATACCACACTTTATATTTTGATTGAACTCAATTGATTATTGGTTTTGGTCCAGATATCAGATATCGAAATTTCACACATATATTACTATATTAGAATTCAAAATAAAAATTATATATTACATACATGTCATTCAAATGAATATATCCAAACATATTTTAAATATTAGCTCAAAAAATATTAATATTATCTAAACTAAATTTTGTGTGAACTTAATAGGTTATTGGTTCAAGTATATTTTTATTTATGTTATATACATATATAAATTTGGTCCGGATATCAAATGTAAATTTTTTTATTTTTTTTACATATATTGGACTTCAAAGTAAAATATATATATTTATTCTATTTAAACCAAATATATTTTAAAATATTTTAAATATAAGGTCTAAAAATAACTCGAAATTAAACTTATTGTTAATTTTATAACGTAAATTTGAAAAAATAAGTGTTAGTAAACAAGTTTTCTAAACAGAAAACAGAGAATGAAAAACAAAGAATGAAAACTGAAAAATTGAAAAACAGAAGATAGAAAACAGTTTTCTGTTAGTAAACAGACCCTTAAATGATCATAATATAACTTTTGATATATTAAACTTTCTTCTGTATTAAATCTTAGCACTATAATAAAATTTACTAAAACTTATAGTATATTCAGGTAATTTACTAATTTTACAACACCTCATATTATTTAAATTAGTTATAGCTTCCATTTTTCTTTCTGCTAATACCGTGTTTTCTGATACTAACCATCTTTCTCCTAGAAATTCTCTTCTTATTAATGCTTCAAATATCCCTAACAAATGTTTCCAATCTGATGCAAAGCTTAGTATTTCTATTTCTAAATTTTCTATGGATTGTATCCAATATCCAATCTTTCCTATTAATGTTTTAGATATCAATTCATATATATATGCTTTATCATTAGTTTTATTAGAATTCATAAGTGCAATATACATTCCTAATGTCTAGTCTGATATTCTTCTATTAATTTCTTGCTCATCATAAACATTGTCTAAGTCTAAAAAATATCCATTATAGTTTATTCCTTGTGACATCGATCCTATAAATTCTTTAAATTCTTGATGTTATCCTATAGGTATATGTTCTGGTGTTTTATTAATCTTTCTTCCTATCATCATTTCTTCTTCTGGATAATCATTAGTATCTTCATTTACTATATCATCTGTCTCTACTTCTGTCTCTATGGCCGGTTTTTCATATTCTTCTTCTATATCACTAGGTTCTTCTTCAATAATTGCTTTTATGTCTTTTTCCTTACCTAAAGCTTTTATTATTTGTTCATTTTCTCTTATAAGATGTAATTTCTCATCTTCTATGTCTTCTATATAATTTATCCTAGTTATTTTTCTATTTTCTCCTTCAGTTTCACTTTCTTCTGTACTAGTTTCTTTTTCTGTGCTATCTTCTCTTTCTTTTCCTTTTATTTTCTTTGTCAACAAAGATCATCATCTTTTTTTCTTGAAATTCGGGATTGAATTACTTGCTACCTAAATATGCTATCTTCTTTAATAGAAATGTGAAAGCTGACGTGAGGGAGAAAATTAAGAGTATTGTGGAAGTGAGGAGGGAGGGAGCTGATGGGAATTATCTGGGGCTACCTTCGTTAGGGAGAAATAAGAGAAACATCTTGAGCTTCATAAAGAGCAGGATTCTAAGCAGAATGAAAAGCTGAAACCATAGATTCCTCTCTAAGGTTGGGAGACTTGGCACAAACACTAAGCTTATTAAACTTAGACTCTTAGGCAAATAATTTGTCCAAGGCATTTTCACAAACACTTTGTTTGTTGTGAACAAACAAGACTCCATGAAACCTCAATCTCTTGCAAGTCTCACTCT
This sequence comes from Ipomoea triloba, assembly GCF_003576645.1. Lineage (NCBI taxonomy): Eukaryota > Viridiplantae > Streptophyta > Magnoliopsida > Solanales > Convolvulaceae > Ipomoea > Ipomoea triloba. Next base: position 17,502,904 of record NC_044919.1, on the reverse strand, counting down.
CTCTCACTTCTAACCTATTGTGGTCATCAATAAGCTAGAATCTACTCAAAGTTTGCTCACAACAAAGATAGTTCAATCATACACAATTATCTCATCATTTAACAAATTGAAGAACTAGAATGCATAATTGAAAGGCTCCAATCCAATTCCTAGAGGATCTAGCCACACATGTTCATGGGAGATTAACAATCATTTGAATTGAAATCAAAGTTGAATTAACAAATGAAAATAGAAATTGAATTGTAAATAAGAAACAAAGTACAAAATTCAATCCAATTTGCTAATCCAAACCACAATTGTTGAAGGATCACTCCAAGATCTTGAACTTACGGCTACTCCTTGCTAGAGATTCAAGTACAATGTGTCTAGAAAAAACAAGACAAGAATTAACTTCTAATCTAGAATGATGAGAATGAGGAAGGTGTCTTCAATCACCAATGAGAAGGATTTTAAAACCCATCTTTCGCGCCGGCCTCCTACATCTTGGCCACGATCTCCACCATGATTGTAGCAAGGCTACTTACTCGGCTTGAGCTTCTCTATCACGATCGTGGTGGAGATCGTGATGGCTTCTGTTTCCTTGCCACGACCCCCACCATGATCATGGTAGGGCTCGTGGCAACTTCTGTTACTCCGCCACGAGTCCACCATGATCGTGGCCAGGCCTTGCTAGCTTCCCTTGCTCATTTCTTCACTTTTTTCCTTCTTTTAGCCTCCATTCCCTATAAAAGGTCAGAAAGTATCTTCCCACTCCAATTCTTGTCACTTGTGATAAAACACACCCATTTGTCTCATTTCTTACCAAAAGTAAACTCAATCATGTGTAAAATGACTTTCAATTCCCCTATAAAATGATACACTTTTGGCACTTATCACAAGTTTCCACTTTGAACTTGATTGTCCTCAAGCAAGACAAGTATAATTAGCAATAAAGAACATAAGTGCCAAGAGTAGGGATGTCAATCGGGTCCGAACCCAATGGGCTAGCCCGATAAAACCGAAACCAACAAGGCTATGGCCCGATAGGGCTAGCCCAATAATCCAAAATATTGAAAACTATTCTTTATCTTTATTATAAAAGTGATATGAAACATAACATACATGAAATTTATAGGAGAGTTCATATTTATCTATTTTTTTATTACTCGGATACATTTTTAAACAAAACTTTAATAAATATATTACAATATAAATTATTTTTATAATAATAAATAATGAAAAGTTAAAAACTTACTATAAATATTATATTATAGTGTAACTGTGTAAGTATATAAATTATTTTTAGTTAGAGTTTAGAAATGCTTGTTTAGATTAATTGAATTATGTATAAGTTTATATTTATTAGTGTGTATGTCATAGTTTGAAATATACTTATAATTTATTTAACATTGATATAATTTATATGTAATATTTTATTCTTATTTTATAATTATAATATAATTAAATTATGGAGTTTATAAAATGTATAGTTTATAACTTTACTTTTTGTTGAGTACTACTGACTCTGTTACAATGTAGTATATATTCATAGCTACTTTCTCAACCTACTGAAACACAAAGAGTCAACAGTTGCCTCCACTGAGGCTCGAACTCACTCCTATCATCCATGTGGGAGTGTAAACCGGGATACCGGGTGCCACTAGACCACAAGCACGAGGAAACCAGCTTATATATACACACACACACACACACACACACACACATATCAACGGTCCTTAATCAGGTGAGAACCATGTCCCAGGTGAGAACGTAAGGACAAATCCAAACCATTGATCTAGTAGATCTAACGGTTGAAATAAACAAAATTTTGTAATATTTATGAAAATGACCCGCTCATTTTAAAAGTTTATAATATTTATGAAAATGATCCCGCTCATTTTTTACTTGATTTCTCATCCATAAGATTTTGCAGATCAATGGTTTAGATTTGTCCTCACGTTCTCACTTGGGGGCATAGTTTTCATATGATTAGGATTCGTCAAGCTTGAATGGCAATTGAATTTAATTTAAGAAAACTCTCATAACACCTATGATTATATTTTATTATTTTATTTTATTTATACAGAGATAGAATTTTATTTTAGGGAAAAAATGGTAGGAATAAGTTTTGGAGGTTTCCGGAGACAGCATTAGAACAAAGTCATAAACTTCAAATGTTGAAGACTTGATGGTGTGAAGTTTCTGGTGAAAAAAAGTTGTCTCAGTTTTGACTTTTGACTCCCGCTTTTGTCAGTGGTCCCTATAAAACCCAGCGAGCGAATATTTAGGCCGCGACTATTTATTCGCCACACCAAACTATTCCAACCTTTCAAACCCTAACACCCACTCTCCTTCCATCATCACAGCTCAGGTTAGTTCATTCATACTTCTTTATGGTTTACCCTGCTCAATTCTTTTCTTTTCTTTTATGTTTCTGTTTAATTTCTCTTTATGAAATTTTGCTTTGTTAATTCTTGTTGATGATTGATTATTTTTCATTAATTTCAAACCACTGACTGCTTTCTGCTTAATTAATCGCGTTTTCTGGTAATTTACGGTGTGGTTTCCATTAATTTCTCATGATCGATGCTTCTTGCTGCTTGATCGCGATTTTCTTGGAATTTCATGGATGATTTTGTTAAATCCTCATGTTGTATTTTTTGCTTTGCCTTCAGTTCTAGCAATAGCTGATCTTGGAGGAGATATAACGACTATAACTTACATACAGGTTAACAGGTATGGGTTTTTCCATTAATATTTTTGCAATTATATGGATGCTTGTGCGTATGTATGTTTACAGGTTTTTTGTGTAATTGCTAGAATTTGAAATATGATTGCATAAGTCGAGGGTTCTTTGAGTATTCAATTTTATTTTGTGGAAGTGTAAGTTCCTGGTTCTGGTGTGCCTAATCAAGATTGTGTTGGTCTTGTGGCTTTTAGGGGTACATGCACTGTATAGCTTGTGGTGTCTTTGTCCTTGAGGCTTGAACTTGGTGTTTGACTTATATTCACTTGTGCATAGAACAGATGAAGTGTTTCTACAGTTTTTAGGCCTATTCATTTTCTACTTTTAGCTGTTTCTGGTGAGAGCAGTACCTTTTGGGTTACGGAAATCAGTAATTCAGAGCATGGGCTGTTTGCGAGTAATTATTTTAGAAAGGGTTTAAGTGGTAATTTACAAATCCAAATTCAATTGTGAGGATGGATTAGACATGTGCTTTTTACCAAGTTAGCTGTCACAGTATGGAGAGACACTCTGACAATTTGAGGATTTCTGAACCAGGGATGGCTGCTTTTACATTAGATGAACGTAGAGTCACTGTCCTCTTTTGGAAATTGAGTATAAAGCTTTGCCCAATTTCAAGGTTATAGTCAAAGCTGTCCTCTTTTTTCTTTCTTTACTTTGATGGGTGTTAAGAGTTAAGTTATTGATAAGTCGCCCTTATTTCTTATCACCAATATAAAAGAAGTTGCATGATATATTTCTTATTTGTATTCGTTGTTTGCTTGTTTCTTTCTATGTGAAAGTTCACGTCTGAAGGTGGAACTTTGTCCTCTGTTCTTTGTTTCCTGCCAATATATATATATATTAGTAATGTTCTCTGTGTTTGCATTGATTTACATTTCTGAAATTTGCATTTTTGCTATTTATATTTGTTTTTTTCTTGATCATGTGAGATTTATCCAGCATATTGTTGTACTTTTCTTACAGAAATGACATTTTCTTACTGTTTATTTTGATCCATCCTGTACCTTCTTCATAAAGACCTAACCAACCACATTACTTGGTTGTACTTGGCTCAGTGACTAAAATATCCAAGTTTCGAAGCTAGTACACTTGCTTGAAATGGATCATCAAGGAAATGGGCAACCACCAGGTATGGGAATTGTGACCAGCTCTGGTGCTGCGATGGCATATGGAGCTCCTTCATATCAGTCAAACCAGATGACTGTGTCCATTCCTGCTGCATCTCCCGGTGCTATCCAATCCCCTCAAACCGTTGGGCTTCCTACCTCCTCTGCTCAGCTTGCGTATCAACACATACAGCAACAGCAACAACAACAGTTGCAGCAGCAACTCCAACAGTTTTGGGCAAATCAATACCAAGATATCGAGCATGTTTCTGATTTCAAGAACCACAGCTTGCCATTGGCTAGAATTAAGAAGATTATGAAGGCAGATGAGGATGTTAGGATGATATCCGCGGAAGCACCAGTTGTTTTTGCTCGGGCATGTGAGATGTTTATCCTTGAATTGACATTGCGTGCATGGAACCACACCGAGGAGAATAAGAGGAGGACACTCCAGAAAAATGACATTGCGGCGGCTATCACGAGGACTGACATCTTTGACTTCTTGGTTGACATTGTGCCAAGAGAGGATTTGAAAGACGAGGTGCTTGCATCTATCCCTAGAGGGACTCTTCCTGTTGGAGGTCCTACTGATGTTCCATACTATTACATGGCACCACAGTCTGCTTCGCAGGTTGGAGCCTCAGGGGGGATGTACATGGGTAAGCCTGTTGACCAAACTCTTTATGGACAGCAGCCCCGTCCCTATATGGCTCAGACAATGTGGCCTCAGCAACAGCAGCAACCTCCATCAGATTCTTAAGCATCAATGGACCACGATGAAAGATGTGAGTATTCTTTCTATGAGATAATAGTTAGTGCTAGACTGCTAGTCGAAATTATAATTAACCTTGTGGGGATTTAACATCTTTTACATGCTTTCAATACCATGATAAATATAATGAAAATGCTAGTATATATGCTGCGTATGTATTGGCTTAAAGTTGATTAAAGGAATGCACTTTCCTTCTTTCTGTTTATCTTGTGCTGCTGCAAATTAGAAATTCTCCGATTGACTTATTATCTAGTATCTTCACTACAGTGAACTAATCTATACTTCTTCAACACGGCACTTGCAGAATTTACTCTGGGAGGGATTATATGTGTATGCAACAAACAGTATAATGGAGCTCTCATTCACCCCAGAAAAAAACTGCCTGCCACATAATACAAATCTTGATACATACAGGATAACATTTGAAGAACCAAGTGTGTGTTGGTTCTTGTTTTTTAATACCTGTCTGCTGCCTGCCTGTCTGGATGCAATGAATTATGCATGCACTTTCATAATATTTTCTAAAGAATGCTAAATTTGTGATGTGCTGTGAGTTTGAAGTAGTGCACAGGTTTATGCTTCTCCTCCTATTTTGCATTTGCATGTTACAGACTATAAGAGCTTTAAACATGGTGATTGATGATAGATAGTTTAAATGTAGAGCTTTAAACATGTTGATTGATGATAGATAGTTTAAATGTATATTCATGCATTTGTAATTTAGTAAGCACAATAGTAACTAATAAAGTAATAAGTTCTAATAAATAATTAAATACATAGTGTTAATCCATAAATCAATAACAAATCATTTAAACAATGTACGAAGTACTAATTAGTAATACACTTTTTTCTATATAAATAAATAAATAAACATATATTTGTATATATAATTAGTGTTAATTCCATTTTTGGTCCAAGGTTTATGTGCTAATTCACTTTTATCTTCTTCTTTTTTTTCAATTACCATTTTTTTTCTTCTTAGACAACTTCTCATGGCTTGGATCTTTTTAAAAATATTTGTCAACTTGGTTAATTTCATTGTTTGTGGTTTTCATTGATCCAATGAAACTATATAAAAGCTCAGCTCTCAACTACCATTTCTAAATTCACCAATTGAAACTATCTGAAATTATGTAATGCAAATAAATATAAACAATTTCAATATTAGTTGGAGTATCAACATGAGTAATTATCTTTAATGATATTTCATATATAATATAAAGCAAATAAAGTACCAAATTAAGTACACAGTTGAATTTGATGTATCTGGAGAACACCTCTCAATTTACGAGGTCACGTTCAAAAACTTTTTTACTTAAGATCAACGTGGTTTTACAATACAAGGTTCAATGAATTACAAAATTAGGTCTATCACCTATTTCAATATTAATCTTATAAAGAGACTTTGAAAAAGTTTAGAACTACTCAATGGATTCTTTTTTTCCCTCTAAAGGTGGACATGAATGAGCAGACATGTTGCCCATTAGTTCTGTCGGGTAGGCTGTATTACCAAAAACCTTTCCACTGCCCTTCTTTCTAGCACCGTGCTTTGCTTTATAGTGAAAAGTGAGCTTCAAGCTCTAGACCTCGTCGGCAATCCCAATCACTTGTTGAGGCAAGCTCTTTACCCTTATAGCTTTTCTGCAGCTTCTACAAGTATTAAGTGGAGCAGCTACTCCAGATACTCTACTCCAATCTGTCTCAATTTTTTTAAAAGTTTCTTTCACGATTTTTGTGTATAGTTATCAGAATATCAACATCTGAAACTTTAATTTTCTTAATTACACTGCTCAAAATTTATAGTGTGAGGACACCATGATATTAGGTCATTTTGTTGCCATTAACTCACGCCATTTACGGAGTGAAGTAAATAATAGCTACATGTTTGTTGAGAAAATTTAGCCACTTTCATCATGGTAGTTACTTCCATTGCACATCAAGAATAAGTCTTGACAGAAATAGCTTCAACGGTTTCACAATTAATTTGGACCATCATACTTATAATAATCCATCAAAACAACTAATATATGCCAATTAAAAACTAAATTAATATATTTATATTAATTTTGTACTAGCGATCTCTCCATTTTGGCATATAATGATCAAACAACCCAAACACAACAAGAAACATCTCACTCAAATCTTTTCAGCATTCCATATTTCATCAACTGGTCATATATGCCATGTGCCAAGAGCACCGGCTATCAAAATACCATGAGGATGCCACATTCATTAACATTTCTATCTTCGTTGTCAAACAAGTTTGCTTGGGTCACCATACTTTTCGTGCGTTAGTCTGTCTACAACGCCTCCACCCATGTTAAACCTAAATGAGGTCTTGTTAAAAAAGTTGTTCACATACCTTTTGCCTTCAGTGTTTTTCCTTGACCTCCTTTCTAGCACCATGCTTTTGTCTGATTTCCTTGCCCACTTGTGAAGCCTAGACCTGCTTTGTTATGGATATTTACTCCTGATTGAAGAATTTCATTTAGACTATTAGTGCTTGTGTTCAACATTCTCACACGTTTTTTGAAATATGCCAATTCCTTTTGCAATTATTGTTCATTTGACACCTTAGCATCCAATATAGATTTGAGTTTATCCACTGGGGTTTTTAGAACTTAATTTTCCAGGTACTTGTCTTCTTCTTCCATTCCCAACTCAATGGTCTGCAAGTTTCCCATTAAAGCATTTAAAGTTAGAGTGTTTAGATTAGTTGACTATTTAATGGTAGCAGCCTACATTTTGAATCGTTGGGGCAGGGATCTTAACACTTCGCAAACCAATTTTTCTTCCTCAAATGTTTCACCCAAATTTCATGCATTGTTTGCCAGGTTCTTTATCCTTGCACTGAACTGAGAGACTGAATCAACTTCTTCCATCCTTAGGCTTTCATACTTGGTCATGAGCAACTGTAATTTTCATAACTTGACAAATCATGTATCTTCATAATGAGTCATTAAGTGTATCCCATGCAACCTCTACAACATCTGTGGTTGAAATCTGGTAGTGCTTTCAGTCTAAACCCCATACTTGAAATTGGTGGAATTATTATGGAAAATTAGATAGGCTTTTAGTCTAGAGTCTATCAATGTTAAGAGTGAAGACTTGATTGATCAGGCTCTACGCTAGAGCATCCAGAATGAATCCGTTGGAGCTCACCGACTAATCTCCGCTGATTTGGCAGAGCAGTTACAAGTCAAGAGATGATATTAGAAGAAAGTCCCCACTCTTTGGACACCTCAAAGGGTATAACGGTAATTGTTTACATGGACATTCAAATTAAGATTAACGTGTCTACCTAGAATCAGAGTCTATATAAAGGGAGTTAATTCTAGAATTGAGAGGTTGATCGAAGTCATTCTAACTTGAATCACAAACTATCTCTCCCTTAGTTTTACAAAGTTATACTCTGATAAACATATCTTCTCAAGACCTAAAAGTTCTGGAGATTTAAGAAGAAGAACTAGAGAAGATATTCACTAATGTTTAATCTTTAGACATGAAGACCATGTAGTTGTGGTGCAGTGTAGAGTGAGTCAGCAAATCAAACAATGTCAAAGTGGCTCTCCAAGAAAAGGATTTCTTTAGATTTCTATTCCATGGATCTTTGAGTTCGACAATCTTCTATAGCCTTGGACAGTTGGGTACTTACTTTGTGGGGATCACTTGGGTGAGATTGTATCGTCACTTGACTATTAGGAATCATTCTACTTAGATTTTGATGATGTTATAATTGTATTAGGACTTTACATACCTCAATTCTTTTATCTTTAGTCCAGGCCAAATACTTAGTGTTTCTTGTAGATCATTTTGAGTATGTTCAAGCTTATCAACTGATTGTTACCAAAGTATCAGCTTGGTTTTTGGCTATCAGAAGAAATCTTAAGGGATTCCATAAGCAAGAGTTTCCAAGGCAAATTAGCTAAGTCTAAGAAGCCTTCTTGATGCATGCTCGAGCTCTTAGCCTTCTCGGATAGCTTCAAGGACTCTAGCAAGGTGATAAGTTTGTCGCTGACTACCTTGGGCATGCACAGGTACGGGTAGAAAACCTTGCTCTTTCTGACCGGTCGGTGACCATGGATGATTAGAACCTATATGTTTTCTGGGGTCTTCGCCCGGAGTATCGTCCACTGGTTGCTTCGCTTATGACAAAGGGGGAGCCTGTCGCACTTGAAGAGCTCTCAAACTTCCTGGTTTCATAAGAATTTATCTTCGCTGAAGATTTTGTTGTTATAGCAAGTTCGACGCAACCCACTACCATGGTCGTGAGTTTGGCAGTTCCAAAGGTGGTGGCAGTGCTAGTTCTTCTTCTTAGTAGGGGCGTGGACGATGGCAGGCTGGCATCAATGAGATGGTTGTGGTTGGGGGTAACGCTCTCGATCGTTTACTCCGCGGTGTTAGATTTGTAATGTACAGGGGCATATGGTGTTATCATGTTACCGTTGCTACTCTAACAATCTAGGTCCTCAGGCTCATATGGTTTTTTCGGGTAGTGATGACTTGACCTCGATGGGCCCTCACACTTGGTTCCTAGATATGGGTGTTACAAATCATGCTACACCGGATATCTCTGCCTTGTCATCTTCTTCTGGATATACTGGGTTTGACAAGTTACGTGTTGGTAACAGCTTAGGTTTGCCTATTGCTAGTGTTGGTCATGCTTCAATTTCCACCTCTTCTAAGTCTTATCAATTATCTTATGGTCATCCTATTTCGGGTCTTTCTGCGTCATTATTGTCTGTTTAACAATTTGTTGCAGATAATAAAGTCTTTTTTTTTTAATTTCACCTTTTTTTTTCTTGTGAAGGATCCTCAAACCAAGTTGGCCTATTGCATTACTGTCTACGCGTGCGTCTCCCTCTGTGTAGCACAATCGCTTGGGTCACCCTCATTAGTGTGTGTTGCGTCACATTTTGCAAACATGTTCTGTTAGTTCATCTTCTATTAATAATAGTTTGTCAATTTGTTCAGCGTGTCAATTGGGGAAGTTGTTTTAGTTTCCCCTACCCCATGTTGAATATTCTAGTTCTAGTGTTCTTGATTTGATTTATATGGATATTTGGGGCCCAGTGCCTTTTCTGTCTTCAAGTGGTTATCGTTATTTTGTGCTCTTTGTGGATGATTACCCTCGTTATATTTGGTATTATCCTATGCGTTCTAAAATTGATCTGTCTGTGATTTTTTATCGTTTCCATGCCATGATTGATTGCTCTTTTCCCGTAAAATTAAATCTATTCAGTTTGATTTGGGGGGTGAATATATACAAGAAGTTACATTCTCACTTGTCTACTTTAGACATTGTTCTTAGTCAATCATGTGCCTATACTCATTAACAAAATTGTCGCATTGAGTGTCACCATCGTCACATTGTTGAGACATGTCTAGCTCTAATGGCACAGGCGTATGTTCCTTCTCGGTTTTGGAAATACGCATTTACAATTGTAGTACCTTATTGCTACATGACCTTATATATCTTTTTGCAATATACCAGTTATATCAGCATATGCATTCACCTACTACGGCTCATTGGGTGACACTGAAGCGGGTACATCGCTACATTAAAGGTACACTACACTTCGGCTTATGTCTTGGAAAGTCAACCTCAATGGATTTGCATGCTTTCTCAGATTCAAACTGGGCTGGGAGTCTAGATGATAGAAAGTCCACCAATCGGTTTGCTGTTTTTCTTGGCACCAACCTAGTCTCATGGGTGTGTCGGAAACAGTGAATTGTGGCCCATTCCTCTATAGAGGTTGTGTACAAGGCCTTGTCTAATGGCTCGGCTAAAGTAACATGGCTCGTTTCATTATTGCGTGAGCTTGGGATGTCGATTACTACTCCTCTTAAATTGTGGCGTGACAACTTAGGAGCGACGTACCTGTGTGTTAATCTCGTTTTTCATGCCCGAATGAAGCATGTCAACATTGATTATCATTTTATCAGTGACAAGCCAGTAAGGGGGAGCTCCAAGTTAATTTCATCTCGACTAAAGATCAGCTGGCCGACATCTTCACAAAACCGCTGGCTGCTCCTCGATTTTCCTTTCTACGGGACAAGGTCAAGTTTGTTGGCCACCTACCTTAAGTTTGAGGGGGAGTATTAAGAGTCTACCAGCACAATTGTAGTATACTTGTAATAGTACTTCTCCACTTGTATATATATCATGTATTCTCTTATTGTGATTATTATTCCATAAATATAGTTCTCATCGTTTCTTCTTTTTGTGCCATTTAGTAGTGAAAAAGGTTTAAAGTTTCTAGTAATCTAAAAAAGTAGGAGGTTTTAAATTTCTAGTAATCTAAAAAATAGGAATGTTATTGTCATTTGCATGTTTTAATATGAGAAACTTTAGATAAATTAGAAATGTGATTTTTTGGAATTAAAGAAGTAAATACAGGCAAATAACCTTATGGTCTAGAGGACCATATTGCTCTTTCATATGGGAAGTTGTAAGTTTGAGTCTCAGTATGGAAAGTTGTAAGTTCAAATCTCATTGAAGGCGGTATTAACTCGTTGTGCTTCAGTAAATTGAGAAAGTAGTTATGAACAGTACTGTAACTTTTTCTTAACAAAGTTATTTTCGTCGAACACATCTCTTAAATTACATTTCACAAAGATCTTTTAAATATTTAAAAATATCACATTACCTAAAGAAATATTGTATGTCCTTATTTGGTTTTCAAAAATATGAGATTTCTGACTATATGATTTTGTAGTTCTATAGTATTAGATTTTCTCCAAATTAAATTCTTGAATAACATAAAATGTTAGGTGATATGATACGAGATAAATGGGATGACGTTGGGGTGGGTCGGGAAGGACTACACCCATCATCCGACCTAACTTACATTTTCTCCACCCACCCCCATCCCCAACCCACATCGGGTGAATTTTTTAAGAATCCAACCCCACTCCCACCTCCACCGGGTGCGGGTACCCACCACTTATTAACTTATTATTTTAAAAAAAAAATAATATCAAAATTACTTACACGTAATTAAACAATAAAATTCATTAGTTATACTAAAACATAAAATAATATAAATATTCTAATATAATAACTAAATTGTTAATTTTTAAAAATAAACTTAGTAGTTTAGATATAAAAAATAGTAAAAAGTTACCTAAAGTTATTGAAACTTTTATAATTAATTAGATACTAATACTACTTTTTTTTTTTGAATACTAATACTAATACTAATACTACTTATTTTATTATAATATATATGTATACGCACACATGGTGGATCGGGTGGGGTTCTAGGCGGGTTTTATACATAAAACTTGAATTCAACCCGACCCACCGCAAGTATATTTTTAAGACTCACCCCCAACCCATCACCCACTATCACTCAAAAAAATCCGATCCATGTGGGGTGGATTCGGATGGATATCCACGGAGCGAATTGAAATTGACATCCTAATAGGCATCCCAAGGCACTACTAGTTTTTTTTTAGAATAAAAAAAAAAAAAGCACTACAAGTTATTCACACATTATCAAATTACTCTTTCCGTTCCATTTTATCTGTCTTATTTTTCTTTTAATTTGTCTTAAAATGTTTTCCTCTTTCTAAAATTGAACATCACCATCATTCTATTTTTTTCAATTTACCCTTATAAGTTTTGTTTTCTTTATTGCTTTTATTTTCAAAAGTGAGAAAAGTAAGGGCATAATTAGAAAATAGCTAGCATAACATTTACTTTAATTAATTTGTTAACAAACATGCAAAAACAATTAAATGTGACAATAAATTCGGGACGAATGGAGTGAAAAATGAAATATATGCTTACTTAGTGTTCTCAAAAGTCAAAATACTTCCCGACCTTAAAATTTGAGTAGCCAACCCCATCTAGATAGAAATCACTAGCTTTAGCGATTGAGACACAATTTAACAGATTGACAAGTCTAAAAATTTTAATACATATTATTTTATTGGCATTTGCAGAATGTACAAATAAACAAACAATTTAAAGAACTTACATATAGGCAGCTGAAACCAATCCTAATAATCCAAGGGTAGCTCAAGTGATAAAGGAGTTTCTTTGTGAGAAAGAACTTCAGGATAATTCGGGTTCGATTTTCACAAATGACAATTCTCCTTAAGCAAGCTCTTGTGCCTCTCGAATCGAGCATGAATTAGTCGGGTAGACCCAACAATTAAATGGACGGAGAAAGACCCGAAACATCTAGTAGGTTTACACACAAAAAAAAAAAAAATCCTAATATCTTACGATTTACCTTCTCCTCAAAGGTTTCAAATAGATTTGGTAGACTCTCCAAATTAATATTAGAAATTATGGCAAGCTTTAGGGTCACCTAATTTTGCAGTAGTTCATTATGGAGTAGCCTTCACTATCCAACTATCCAACCAACCCATGATATTAATATATAACATGAATTGAGAATAGGTAGTCCGTATGTTAACAGAAGCATTGACATTTCAGACGAATTTAGTGTAGTTAAGCTGACAAATACCTACAATGGTACCTCTGTTTTTGTCTTCAACGATATGATATTTGTAATATGTCAACTACATTTCTGTATCTTTAACTAATACAATCACTGTCTCTCTGATGCTTCTTTTTCAAACTTTCTGTAGTACAATGCCTATTTTTAAAAATGAGTTTTTTTCCAAATGGTCCCTCGACTATTGCTCATTCTCAAATTTACATTTTGATTTTTAATTGCATCAAATCTGGTCTCTCGACTTTCAAAAACTCACTCAATTTAGTCCCCGTTAAGTTTTTCGTCTACTCGGTGTTAAAATAGAGGTATTTTCATCTGTTTGCCTATTGTATGCCTAATATACACTGAGAAATAGTCAAATTTCATAAATACCCATGTATGTTTTATTTTTATCTTTTTATGTGTGTGTGTGTGTTTGTGTTTATATATATATATTCATGCTAAAAGTTCAATAGACAATCAATCAATATGTAATATTATTTTTATCATTGAAAATAATTTTTTTTTTGAGTTTAGACACTCAAAGAGTGCAAAATGTAGAGAAAATGTTGGACTAGAAGGTAAGTTTTAATAGTAAACTTCTCGGCTAAGCTGACAAGTAAACTCTTGTCTGTGACCGGAAGATAAGTTTACATTTTGGTCACAAGGTGGATGGTGCACTTTTCGATCAGAGAGGTGCCGCCTTTGGAACTTCTTGAAACTGAGAAGTACACTTCACTTCTCAGTCAATGACAAAATATTGGAAAATATTTTTGGAAATCTAGCTTAAATTAGCCTACAAGACATTCCATTCCATTGTACAAACTAAATTGGATGAGTTTTTGAAAGTCGAGGGACCAGATTTGATGCAATTGAAAGTCGAAATGAAAATTTTGGATTGAGTAATAGTTGAAGGACCATTTTGGGGGGAAAAAAACTCTTTAAAAATATATAAAAATAATCTAGCCTACAGTGGATGTGCAAAGATGTTTGAAGTAGGGTTTAAATCCCAACTCTACCGCCTCCAGCCATGACTTAAGGTCAAGTGATGAAGACCCAAGTCTGCCTTGGCTCGGTTGAGTACCCGCGTACCGGCCCGAGACAAGTTATCTACGAGGCCCCCGGCATAGTCATTTGGCCGAGGGTACTCTCGAACCAAACACTCTTCCGTCGGGGTTCGTGCGCGAGGACAAGCCTCGTGCCCCCTTAGGGTGATAGCTTTTCGACTCGGGTCACTCGACAACGGGCCGTTGGGCTCTTCCGTCGGGGTTAGTACGCGAGGACGGGCCTCGTGCCCCCTTAGGGTGATAGCTTTTAGACCCGGGTCGCTTGACAACGGGCCGTTGGGCTCTTCCGTCGGGGTTAGTACGCGAGGATGGGCCTCGTGCCCCCTTAGGGTGATAGCTTTTCGACCCAGGTCGCTTGACAACGGGCCGTTGGGCTCTTCCGTCGGGGTTAGTACGCGAGGACGTCTCCTCGTGCCCCCTTAGGGTGATAGCTTTTCGACCCGGGTCGCTTGACAACGGGTCGTTAGGCTCTCCCTCGGGGTTAGTACGCGAGGTCGGGCCTCGTGCCCCCTTAGGGTATGATTGGAAAGGTCGGGTAAGTACCCCCTCCCCCTCCTCAAAAGAAAAAGAACATGAAAATGAGACATCCATGGTGAGGTTATTTTTCTTGAGTTTATTAAAACGAAGGGGACGGACCGCCTCCTAGCAAAATGGATTGCTGGCTACGTTTATTGAAATGCATAAGATTGACCACCTCCTAACAGCTACGGTTGACCTTTTGATCCCCCCGGGCGGTTCCGACCCCTGTTGGGGTCGGGAATTTGAGGCACAGGTGCTCCATGGAGATTAAGCACCTAAGATCTTCTAGGGCAGGCCGACCGAGTATTATGTTATGAGCGCAATTGATCTTGACCACCACAAACTCGACCTCGCACCTCTTGACATGGGGAGGGGTGCCTATCTCCACCTCTAGGTTTATGGACCTCTCCGTCTCAATGGAGTCCCCTGTGAAGCCTGCTAAAGGGGTCCACACTTGCCCCAACTGCTTTCTCGATAGGCCCAGCTGGGTGAACGTGTCGTAGTACATGACATTTACTGAGCTGCCTGTGTCCACGAGCAACCGATGCACTATCACATCACTGATTTCCACCTTGATGACTAGGGCGTCACGATGGTGGAGGGGGCCATCAGGTAGGTCAGCATCTGTGAACACGATAGGTTCACGCCTCGGCTTCTTCTCGTGCGGGGGTCGCACGACCTCTCCAACATATAGGCTTCTCGCCCACCTCTTTCGTTCTGCCGGCGTGTCCCCACCTTCTGGCCCCCCAAAGATAACGTGGATGGCCTGTTTCTTCTGGGGTGCGGGGTTGTCGAGCTCCTTCTCCTCATCCTCAGTGAGCTGACCCAGTTTTCGTTTACGGTGTGATGATGTGGATGGCACGGATCCACCCCCTTTCTTCCATACGTTGCCTTGGTTCTGGCCCTGGCCCTAGCCCCCCGGCCTCTTGACAAACTGGCCGAGGTACCCCCTTTGGATGAGGTCCTCGATTTGACGTTTGAGGTGGATGCATTCGTCTGTGTCGTGCCCTGTCTGGCGGTGGAACCTGCAATATTTATTGGGGTCCACCTTGGGGGATATCTTCATGCACTCCCCTAGGTACTGCACGATCCCTTTGGCCTTCCGCGTGGTTCAAGATGGTGCTTACGGGCTGTGTTAAGGGGGTGAGGAAACGCGTAGGGGTTAACCGAGGCCCCTCGGCAAACTCGCGGCGGGGTGGCCTTGGTGCCCAGCGCTCCTCTTGGGGTGTTTTGTCTTTCCTCCTCCTCCTCTTTCCGCTTCTCAGCTACTTCGGCCTCTGCGAACCTTGTTGCCCGGTCCATCAGCTCGTTGTAGGTCTTGGGAGGGTACCGGATGAGGTCCCGGTAAAACGGGCCGGACCGCAAGTTATTCTTGAAGATTATTATGGCTGCCCTGTCGTCGAAGTTGGCGACCCCCAATACTTCACGTTTCCATTTATTGAGGAACTCCGGTAGTGAATCTGTGGGCCGCTGTTTTACGTGATATAGGTCTGCAAACTCCTTCCTCTTTTGTACATTGCTGGCGAAATACGACATGAATTGATTGGTAAGAGCCGCGAAGGTAGAGATGGAGCCCTCCGGGAGGGATCCGAACCAGTCCTGGGCCTGGCCATCCAGGGTCGAAAAGAAACCCCGGCACATGATAGCGTCCCTAGCCCCCGTCATCAACATGGCGGCTCGGTACCTGTTGAGATGCGCTCGCGGGTCAAAAGTCCCTGAATACGTCTTGATTGTTGGGAAACGGAAGTCCTTGGGGAAGGGTTCTTCCATGACTGCCCCCGTGAACGGGGTGGTCAGCACGTCTTGTAGCTCCAGAGACCCGTCCTTCTCGTCAATCTTTTTCTGGAGCTCGTCCATCCTCCTTCGGAGCTGCTCGACCTCATCTCGGTGTGGGCTCGGGGCCCCACCGTTGGTCTCCCCGGACCGTTCGGCTCGGGAGGCTTGATCTTGCCGCGGCTGGGGTCGGGGATGACGACTCGCCGACTTGGGCGCAGCCGAATCCTCTGCCGGGGGCCTCGTAGATAACTTGTCTCGGGCCGGTACGCGGGTACCCAACCAAGCCAAGGCAGACTTGGATCTGGTCGATTGCTCCTTACCAGGCTCCCGACATTCCCGTCTGTTTTGGTGGACATCCCCTCCCCCCCCCCGCCTCTCTGACAGTCGGGGTGAGTTGACCTCCTCTTCAACTTGAGTCCTGTGCGCTCGGGGATGCTTGCCGTCCTCGCGTACTAACCCCTACGGAAGAGCCCAACGGCCCGTTATCGAGTGACCCGGGTCGAAAAACTATCACCCTAAGGGGGCACGAGGCTTGTCCTCGCGCACGAACCCCGACGGAAGAGTGTTTGGTTCGAGAGTACCATCGGCCAAATGACTATGCAAAAAAAAAAAAATGATCCAAGGTGTTAACTACCCCAAGTCGACTCCGAGTTTGGGACGAAGGGCGTACAGGTAAAGCTAAGAAAGAGGCCAAGGGCTCCCGGTCGAGAGGCTTGGCCCATAATGCCAACATAGCCGAGGGCGGGGCTTAGGCCTAGCTCTTCAAAAGGGGCCGAAGCCCGTCAAAATCACGAGATACCAACCCCACTCCGTAGCCAGCGCGCGTAGGTGGCCCCGGGTATAGGCCATGGCGTCCCGCTGGAACCCCTCGGACCTCGGGTAGGTCGGAACAGCACGGGTAAGCTTGAGGAGAGCTTGAGGGGAAATCTACAGGGAGAAGTGGTGGTGGTGGCCGAAATAGGGGGTTGAGGGAGGATTAGATAGGTGGGGAATGGAAAAAGGGGGGAGAAAGGGGGGGAAAAGGGGTGGACCACATTTTCAATCTTGGAAAAAGTGTTGGGAAGGGAAAAAGATGATAGAGATGGGTCTTGGGAGGAGGAAAAGGTGATGGGATGTTGATGGGTGGGGTCTTGGGAGGAGGAAAAGGTGATGGGATGTTGATGGGTGTGGCTTGGGAGATTTCCTATGCTTTTATAGGGAGGAGTTGCACACTTTTTGGGATTTCCTATGCTTTTATAGGGAGGAGTTGCACACTTTTTGGGACTCTACCATATCTTGATGGCATTCTACCTTATCAAGAAGTCAATAAGAGCCTCTGTAGGGGAAGGAGTTTATTTGTGATAAAATCATATGTTATGCGCGCTAGGGGACTCACCCGGGATGCTTGCTCGGCTGTATGGTGTTGCACACGATGGTCGTAAATATATGAGGACGTACGAGGACGGGTCGGAGTGTCTACTCTCCTTTGCTGACGGCTTCTCGCAGCTTGGAGAGTGGGGGACTAATGATGAATATATTAGGAACGGACTAAGTCGAGGAGATCCGGGACCCGGGGTGGAGCCCCGTGCTTGACCCAGGCTAATTCATTTAGCATCTCGGCCCAAGGCCTCGGCCCAAAGCCTCGGGCTAGGAGGTCTCGGCTAGGAGGCCTCGGCCCAGAGCCTCGGCTAGGAGGCCTCGGCTAGGAGGTCTCGGCCTAGGGCCTCGGCTGAGAGGGCTCGGCCACGGGCCCGGTCGCGGCGCGGGCGTGGTCAAATCGGATCTATAACCGTTCCCCCATCTTAGGGAGGCGGTTAGGGGTATTGGAGGGTATAAGTAGGCGTGTTATTGTCTCATTAAGACAGGTTCTATATTCTTGGTCCTAAACTACACTTGTAATAACATTACATCGTCTTGTAATAGCATATTGACTACGATTTAATACAATACTTGGTCCCCATGGCCTTGTCACATTCATTTCGCTTATCCTTCCTTATTCGTTCGTATTATCATTCATTAAATGGGTTTATTAGTCCGGACCCCCGGGTTAATTAAATCCATCACCTAACACCTACAATTAAATCCACAAATTATATCATGGACCATGGTCCATTATATTATTATAATATTGTAATTTCATTAAAAATTTAAATGGATGGATCAATGAGTGTTGATTCAATATAATAATCTAGTAGGTTCTTTAAAATAATATCAATTTGTCAATTAGAGCATCCTTATCAATGGAGTTTTTTCGCGGTAATTGAGTAGTTTTTGTGAATATGATTAGGAAAGAGAAAATGGGGAAAAAAAAATAAAGAAAGCAAATTTGATTAAAAAAAAATTAAACAAAGAAACTGACTGCACGCGCCCGCTGGGCGCTTGTGCTGTGCGCGATACGCGCACAGCACAGCTCCTCCTTCGATTTTCGCAAACCTTTTACTGTTCTAATATCTCTAAATTAGCAGATGCTTCACCCCATTCTCTCTCCTACACTCTCTTTCTTCCAATTAAGCAAAACACTGTTCCAAAAACTACCTTTTATGCGTTGATGGGGTTGCTCTTATCACTTAAACATATTAGTTACTACATTTTGTATAAATAAAATTAATGTTAAAAACTATATTATTAAAAATACCTCATTGGGATGGTTAACATGAAACTCATATTAATATATTTTTTCAATATTTGTGTGATAAAGTTATAGTATTGATTTAATGAATCTATAATCTTGATTATGATGATATTTAATTGGTGATTACTCAGAAATTAGCTTGTTTTTCATTTGAGCATTAATTATTAGTTGTTTACTAATTAGATTTACATAATCATTAAAATGAACTTGTTGTATTGTGAAAATAAATCTCCAATATTCAATTCTCTACATGATCATATTTTACGTCCATTAGTATTATGTTATAGTTGTATTATTATTGTAAAGATGAACTGTCAGTATTATCTACACTTATAATAATACTAGTTTTATACGCGCATTGCGCGAATGGGTTAATGCCCAATGTTTATATTTAAATAAATATTTGAAAGTATATCAATGCAAGATTATATAGGAGAAGTTTATACATGTGTAATTGAATGTCGAATTTTTTTATTTAAATATCTAACTCAAAGTATATGAATCCAAGATAATATAGAAAATTCATTATAATTATTACTAAAATAAATGTTTGCAACCTTGTAAAATCGATAGTCTAAATATTTGGTCTAAAAATGATAGTCTAAATAAAATACTACTTTTAATTTGAATTTTTCTAAGTGTTCTTAATTCTCTTTTGAGTAACATTATCATTGTCTTCATCTTTACTATTTGTTCTCTTCCTTTTTGTTGGTAGTGTGTTATTTGCAATTCGGTTATTGTTGGTAGCATAGATGACAACGTCATGCAATGAGATTATGATATAGGAGCTATGGATTTTCCTTTAGGTATTCTGCTTGGGGTTCATTTGGTTCAACCATTGAACGAGTTATTGTGGATAAAGAAATCCCTAGTTTAAGAAAAAAGATTAAATAAATTAATAAAAATTTGAAAATTTAAAATATTATGTATTTCAAAGATATTAAAAGGTAGTTTCTCGCTTCAATTTGCTGGGTAATGGGTTATTTGAGTACTTTCATTGTCAACAAATCCCCCAAGTAGTTAATATGATTGGTTTCAAACTATTCTTTTTTATTTTTTTCATGGTATTAAAGAAATACATATGTATCATTTTTTGGTGTAACTACTAATTTATTTAATTCAATAAGAGTAAAAATAGAGTGATTCAGCTTCAATTTTTTGGGTAATTATTTGAGTACTCTCTTTGTCAATCAATCCCCAAGTAGTTAATATAATTAGTTTCAAATTATTGTAAAATTTTTTTTCATAGTATTAATAAAATACTTGGTAACTAAATATATAACATTATTTTGTACTATAACTTTGATATTTAATTACAAGATATTGTAAAAATAAGATAATGGACAATGTAATGAATATCAATTGATAAATTTTAATGTAAAGAATCCTTGCATGAGAGAAAATAAAGACAATATAACTAATGAAATTATTTCTCTCATTTAATTTAATTTTTTGATAATGAATAATTTTTTCAAATAAAGGTATTGAAGACACATAATTTTAAATTAAAAAATACATATGTATCATTTTTTTGTTGTAACTACTAATTTATTTAATTTAATAAGAGTAAAATAGAGTGAGAAACTTAATTATATGTCAAATTTGATTGAGATGAGGTTCGAACCTAAGACCTTTCTTATAGAAATTAATCGGTAAGTTAAAAGTTAACGGAATGTTAACGGAGAAGAGAATATTTAACGGAAAACTTAACGGATAATCATAAAAGTAAGGTTAAATTAGGTAATCTCTATTAATAATATTAATCTGAATTATCTTAACCATCTATTTGATTAAATAATTCATCTGAACCATCCATTTGATTAAATAATTTGACTACCATTTTTTCTACCCATTTTAGGTCTAACTCTCTTTGGCTCTTATTAGTATATATATAGTATATAGTATAGATAATAATAAGAGCTAATAATGTTAGACCTCTAACTGGAACTAAAAAATGTCGGTGTAATAGTCTGCTATAACATATTTTACTTTGTGTTCTTCTTATTGTGCAACCTCCAATTAAATTCCTAATATATCCTAATCATTTATAATTTTACCAAATTCTTTCCGTTAAAGTTAACGGAAGTTTAACATTAAATTCTTTAGACAATTTGTTTCTTTATTGCAGTTTTCAAACAAATTGGCAATATTCTATAATACAATTCTGTATAGATTCCTAACTTAAAATTAGAATATTGAAGTCTTAATAGGATTCTATAATACAATTTTGTATAGATTCCTAACTAAATCATTATTCTATCCAAAATAACAGTATATAAACCCCTCCCCTTCTCACTGGTATTCACCAAAACTAAACCTAACATATTCTGCAAACACACCATCTACTTGACATTGTATAGGTATGATTGTCAACATACTATCATGCTAATTCTATTATTTGTATTTGTACTCATAATGATTACAGTTTTTTTAAAAAAAAAAAAAACAATGATGGTATACTCATTAATTAGTATAACTTCAATATCGTTATGTAAATATATCTATTGTATAATTTGTTCATCTATACTTGTATCCTTGTATGTAATGTTGTGGTTCTCATATCGTTATGTAAATATATCTATTGTATACTCTGTTCATATATACTTGTATCATTGCATGTAATGTTGTGGTTCCCAATATATTATTTCATAACATCCTTTATGAACATATTTCTCAAAGTATATGCTCATCGTCCTTGAGGATGAAACGGTAAGTAAATAGTAAAAAATTTCTCATTATTATTATTATTATTATTATTATTATTATTTTATTTTTATCATTATTAGTATTATTATTATTAAGAAGATGCTCTCATTCACCACCAACATCATTGTAAATGCTATATCTAAATTCTAGGAATTTAGGTTCAATCAATAGTGTTTGATAATGACATTAGAATGTATGATATCACTTTACAAACCAACAAATGGTACATCATCTCAAATGTCATTGTCAAACCTGTCCGGGCGAACTATAAAGTACTTGATCACAAATACAATTACACATGGACTTTAAATGATCGGACCGGTGTCCAAATAAGTGACAATGATGACACGCCATTTGCTCACATGCAAGTGGTTTATTTGTTTCTACTTACTTTAGTTGTAATTTAGCTATTTACAATTTCGTTATGTTTTATTAAAATATATAAGTATCGAGACTGATTGATATTTTCAGCAAGCGCACAGAGACAATCACAGTATAAATTCCTGGAGTATTCCAGGGTCGATCCCACGAAGAACACAATTAACTGCTATTCTTAATAACTAATTTTGTAGATAGGAAAAACGCAAATAAAAGAAATTCATGTATTAAAATAAATATTTGTGAATTTAAAATTAAGAAAACTTCTAATTGAGAAAAGACTAGGGATTTGGGTTCACCTATTAGATAATTAACTAACCATCCTAAGTACTGATTCGTGCGATTATAGTGATGATTGCTCCATTTATATCCTAATACTCCGTCGAGCTACTAGGTTGTATCCAATTAACTGTGATCATCCGTCGATATCTCACCAACATTAATTGAACCCATTAAGCAACAATCAAAACTCACCACAAATACCTAAAGCTATGTCTAATTTAGGTCAATTATCTCTATCTTACGAGGTCCAGGTTCATAATTCACCTGTCAGTTCTTCTTATGAACCCTAATAATGGAAAATATGCAATGGCCAATCACATGATCCACAACTAAAATACATAAGGTAAATATAATCACTCTCAATTATTTAATTGAAATTAGAAGAATCAAACCTAGGGAGTAGTCAATTAATCTAATATAAGGCTAATCCAAATCCCTAATTAAAGTTTTAACCAATAATCATAATTCAATGCATAAATTGTTCAAGAAAATATTAATCTGAAAATTTAACCTAACAAGGAACAAGAATAAAATAGAGACAGAAGAAAGTAATTCAAGCCTAGAGAATTAATAGCCTCGATTGAAAGCTCGGAAATTCCTTCGCTTCCTCGCTGACGCCGCTGCTACGCACCCTGGCTGGTTCGTCTGCTTCTGCCTTCTTCGCATCTGTCTTCCGTCCGTGTTCTGCCGTCCCCAAATAAATACCAATTGAAATTGGTTTCTTTTATCTTTTTTTCGTCCCTTTTCTTTCGTCCGTAACTGTGAACCCAAAGACCCAAATTAATTTTCCTCCTTTTTTTTTATAGTTGCTTTAGTCTGTTGCGTAGAAACCCTAAAAGAAATCAAGCAAATCAAATAAAATAAAATAAAGTTAAAAGAAAGATTACTATAGCCTAATGACCCAATTTAGATAAACTTAATAATTAAAACACTAGTTTAAAATTGAATTCATAAAGCTACCAAATAATATTAATCCTAAAGTTAAAATAAAATCTCTATTTATATTAATAAAAATGCAACATTAGCCTAATATTTATTAAAACCAATCTAAACTAGTAACTTATAAATAAATATAATATTTATAATAAGATCGACACTAAAACTTAATTTATTAATGCAAAACACTTACTAAAATTACTCTAAAAATGTCTAGAAATTAAGCTTATCAGAGACTATTTCTTTTATTTTTATTAATTTAGCATTTTTTCTCTCTCATTATTATATGACTACTTTAACCAATTAAGGAACACTAATTTAAAAATACGCATTGGCATTAGTTTAATCGCGCAACGCGCGTTTGATAACTAGTATATATATATATATATATATATATATATATATATATATATATATATATATATATATATATATGTATGTATGTATGTATATGAATCTATTTTAGTATTGTACAAATGAACCATTAGTATTTTGAAAATGAATCTTGTGGTTAATAAACTTATATGATGTCTATCAATATAATGACGTATTTGCATTAGTATTGTGAAAATAAACCTACAATATTTAAAAAATGAGCATTTAATGTATTGAAAATAAATCAACATTAGTGAGTTGTTATGCATGGATCCGAAGGTGGACTCAGATCCATGTTCACAATTTTAGTACTTTATGTTCACAATTTTAGAACTCTACATTCACAATTTTTTAACTCTACATTCACAATCACAGAATTCTATGTTCACAATTTCAAAACTCTATATTCACAATTTCAGAATTTTATGTTCACAATTTCATAACTCTATATTTACAATTTCATAATTCTATATTCACATAAAATTTTTAAATTGTAAACATGCATCTGGGTCCACATTGCAAGGTGAACCTGGATCCATAGCATAATTTGCCGGATTGATAAGTCTGAAGAATCAATCAAGGGGAACTCAAAGCCCATGTCTGAAACTAAACAAATGCCCAAATTAGATTTTTTTTAAAGGCCCAGATTCAATCAAGGGGAACTCAACCGGCCGCAAGCTTATTAATGCCCAAATTAGTTTAGAGCATGGCTAATAATATTTTTTGTGGAGTTTTTTCTAACAAAGAAGTGAGTTTGAGGAAAGAGAGAGTAAGAAAAAGAAGAAATAAAAACTTTTGCAAGAATTGAATTTTTCGTAAGATCTTAAAGGAGATAGAAAAAAAATTTGATTGGTGTGAGTTAGGCACACCACCAAACACCTAGCAAGTGTGTTTTATGCTAAATTTTTTTCTCTCTATTTTTGTTTTCCTTTACCTCTCCCTTCACTCTCTTATTTCAAAAAAAAAAAAAAAAAAAAAAAAGTCCTGGTCTCCCTAGAACTACACCCATGTTTTGTTAAAAAATCCGTAACAGTGTTTCGTTCACGGAATATATGTACCAGAGAAGAATTGCCAATTTTCCAGGGGAGAAGTTTGTGTGGTTTTTGTTTCTTTTACTCCGTATTTTGTAAGTCATGCGGCTTGCAAGTTTTCTACCGCAGGGCAGTATGCGACAGCCTTTTGTACTTGTGTACTATTCTTTTTTTTTTTTTATCATTAATTTGGTTTTTTATTAATTTGTTATTATATTATAATGTAATGTGAAAGTGAACAACTTTTGAAAGTGATAAATGTTAATCACAACTTTTATGCACTATAACTTGAATGCGAAAGCACAAATAACAATAAACTGCATTTAATCAAATCAATCAACTAAACAATGTTCATGATCATGGATTTTTAATTAAAACAAGAATAAAGATATAGACTTATAACTTGATTCCATTGGAGAAGTAATTTCTAACTTGAATAATCAAGAATGCTTCACTTGATCTATATACATTAATCACCTCCTGATGGTATTCGAAACTAGAAAACTTAGAGACTGAAAAACCTTAGAAATCCCTAGAGTTTTCCTATGTATTTATAAGACTAGTTTTTCTTATGCGCGATGCGCAAAATATAAGTGCCCAATATTAGTATTTTGTATTCAAATTTTAAATTTATTTAAATTTTAATATTGTAAATTGTAAATAATAATAATAATGTAAAATATTTTTATAAATTAGATATTTAATTTATATTTTAAAAAATAACTAACATATAACTCTAATATTTAATGTGCATATATTATTATTATTATTGAAGAAGATAAGAAAATATATGGTGGATGCATTTGCTTAGTAATAATAGTGGAAAAGATAACGGAAGTTATAACGGTAGGGGTATATTTGTCCAAAATATTATGTAGTACAACTTTTATAGCATAATGTACAAAAAAAACTTAACGGAAAAAATGGACATAAATGAGGGGTATAACCTTCATTCACATTTATTATGTTTTTAGATATGATGAAAGTCTCTTTCAAAAGGAATGAGAAACCTCTTTTAAGAATAGAAATTTTTTTAGGAATGTAAAACCTCAACTTCTTTAAGAACCCATAACCTTTTCCAACATACATCTTTTAACCATTATATTTTAACAAAAGAGTTTATTGCCAAAATGGTCTCTCGACTATTGCGAAATTACCAATTTGGTCCTCGACAATTTTTCGTGCCCAATTAAGTCCATCGACTTTGAAAATTTTATCCAATTTGGTCCTCCGTTTATTTTGCCGTTAAAATCGGGACCAAATTGGTAATTTTGCTATAGTCAAGGGACAAAATTGGTAGTTTTGCTATAGTCAAGAGACCATTTCAGTGAAAAATTAATTACCAATTTGGTCCCAATTTTAACGACAAAATAAACGGATGATTAAATTGGTTAAAATTTTCAAAGTCGGAGGACTTAATCGGGTACGAAAAATTGTCGAGGACCAAATTATTAATTTCGCAATAGTTGAGGAACCATTTCAGTAATAAACCCTTTAACAAAATGAGAAGGGGCGGGGGGGAGGGG